>NC_136520.1:26215230-26497730 GCF_053919585.1 Euprymna scolopes
TCTAGGAGGGGGGGGGTAATCTCTTCTGTTCCACATAACAGAAGAGATCGTTAGTCTCTCCCTGCTCCATCGTTATTTCCATGGAAGGTGTTCATCATTTACCACAATAGAAAATGAGTTTCCTTTCTCCCTCCATTAGCATAGCCCTAGAAAGAATTTTTATGTGTAAAGCTCCTTTGTAAGGGCTTTCTTGCCTATAGGAATCATTACAGTGGACTGCTTTTCTGTTGTTTACAACTTAATAGTCTTCAAATCTAATGTTACCAAATTTTTGTTATAAAATCGCCCCATAACTAGTCAAACACAGTGCATAACTTTGATTAGTGCAAGTACTTCCATACTGTTCATCTCTTGGCTCACAATCATCCCATATCATTAACTCTCATCTTTGAATGGCTTTTGGCCTTGATAAGTAATGACCCAATAGTAAAAGTAAAAAAAGAAAAATTGTACTTATGCAGAATATGGACTGTACCGAAAAATAATATTTAGAAACTCGTTTTTAACATGGGGAAGTATTTTTTAAAACTATTCTGTACGTTCACCTAACATTTTAATATACAGAAGATACTGTAAAAAAATATGAATTTAACTTGGAAAAAAAAAAAAAAAAAAAAAAAAAACAATTTAAAACATAGCACGGTTAGTATTTTGCATTAATAACAGAAATATTATAAGTCGTTAAATGGTGTTTCTAGATTGCTATGGTGGATTTACAGATTGTGATCATTTTTTTATAACTATTTTACCTCCCCTACCAATAAATAAACGATACTGCTCAGCTTAATACTGTTGCCATTTTACAATACCATTTTTACACAGAATGAGGCCAAGGCGTTTGATAAGACAAGGTTAGCCTCATCCTCTTCCCATCTCCTCTTCACACAACACAATATGGTGGCTCACTTTGAGCTTAAATTTGAACAGTCTGAAATGAAATGGTATCTCTGCGTTTTAGATTGCTACAAAGATTCACAGATTGTGGCCATTGTTGAAAACCTTATCTTTATCGTTTTTTTTAGACAAAACAAAATTTTTAAATTTGATTAACAAAAAAAAAAAAAAAAAAAGTAAAAATCTTTAAATAGAAAAGTTAAAGCTTTAAAAGAAACCATTTCTGGTAACTTTATATCTTTCTCTATGATGAATCATACCAAATTCTGGGAAATAAAAGAAAAGAAAAACAAATGATTCTGACAGTTAAGAAAAAGAAAGAAAAAGAAAAAAATAGAAAGATTTTGACAAAGCTGCTTCACCCATGCCAATAAAAGAGAAAACCACTGTCATATACATAACTTCCTTCTAAAAAGAAACAGAACATGTCCGTGTAGATGACTTGCCATAAGTACATTTAAGCTTTACTCATGTATTGAGCACTATTTAAGTATGTAGTATAATGAAAAGATAATATATCTTAGGTTTAAATCATAGAATCTCAATCTATAACTATTAGATCAGTTACTAAAAAAGAAAAGCATAAGTAAATTAACAAGGATTACAGCAGGCTTCTTATTTTCTTTCAATTCTCTCCCTTGCACAACCAATATTGAATGTAGGGTTTACACATATTCTCCTACTGAAATCATAATGTGCAGCCTAGAAAAAATGATATCATAAAACAAAGATGAACTAGCAGGACCTGTGGAAATTCCACAGCAGACTCTTTCATATGTAATATATTTATGTTGGCATTCTTTGGATGTTCAGCATAAATGGAGTAATCTATAGTTCTTTTGTTAAAACTGTAAAAGTATTTATCTAAGCTAGCAAGGACACCCGGCATAGCCTAGTCATAAAATACGCTTAAATATGATATTTTAATTCTTGCAGATTTCATATATATTATTATATATTATAAAGTTGCGATTTCAAAAAAAAAAAAATATATGCATATGACTTGGGTGCATCAGCTTGAACTGAAATCAAAACCAAAACTTATGAAAAAAAATATATATCTACGTATGTGTATATATATATACATAATATATATATATATATATATATATATATATAACTTGAGTTCCTTCAACTGAAACCAAAACTTATGAAAAATTCTTGGTAAAATTACTTATAAAAAAATAGATGACTTGAGTGACATCTATATCTATATTATAAATCTCACCTGTCTATTTCTCGCAAAATCTTTTGACAGTGGCGACGGATTTTCACAAGATTGGTATTGTTTTGAAGCTCGACCCTTTGGACGACAAATAGCAAAAAATTGGCTAATTCCTTTACTCTCAACTGGGCACTTTTCTACAGGGAGAGGTCACTTTTTTCAAAGTCCTCCCCACTTTTCGATTGACTAGCCTTAATTTAAACATTTGTCACTTCTGGTTTGGCGATGGTCACAACAGCAAAGATGACATGTTTTTTCTTTTTTCCATGTTCTTTTCCTCCTTCGCGGTACGGGTTCGAGCCTGCCTGCCTACTACAACTTTTTTTTTTCTTTTTCTGGGCAACACATACCTACAAACACCCAGGCAACGCCGGGCACCTAGGCTAGTCAGCTATAGTCGAAACTAAAACCAAAACTTATGATAAAATTATTTATTACAAGAAATGACACACAAAATAACACGCACACTATCGTATTAATATATAGATAAACAACTATATGGTATAACCAAATAGTATGCTAATACCGGGGCCAAACCATATGTGATACTTTTACAGAACTTTTAATTTTAGTTAGTTGGAGAAAAAATTCTGAAGAGTTCACATTAGCAAAAGTTTGAACTTGCTTGTTATCCCAATTGAAGACAAATTCATTCTCTCTCCTCTACTCACACAGATTAATATAAGGACAAAGGGGTTAATGGCATATCTCCAAGTAAAGACACCTATCATCTCTCTCTCTCTCTCTATATATATATATATATAGACCTTAGCCAAAGGACTGTTTCTCATTTCATGCCAACATAGTATGACTTCTCGTTTATCGCCTCTTTCGCCTTTTTGAGTGCTGATTTCTGAAATAAAACTTTGTGTTTATTTTACTGTGTATTGTGTTAGCTATTATTTTGGTTATCAATTCCCACCTTATAGATATCTCACCTACTCAACAAAACATTGTTGCCTAGACTGACAGAGTTATAAAAAGGCCAAAAATATAAAATATCTTTAGTCACAAATCCAGGTTGCAACAATCATATATATATCTCTATATAAATAAAATGAACTCATTTCCCCCCCCCCCGTGTGAGTTTGACCTTAATAGGATTAAAAATCACGACATTACATTCAAATGTAATGTCCTCACACTTCAGCACAGGATCTGAGGTGTGCTATAGGCCTACTACGCTTACAGTTCCTTGATTTTCGTACATTTCTATATTTTTTCCAGTGAGAGTTCACTGCCACAATCGGTTAGAATCAATGGAAGTTGTAGAATCTTTTCTCTCTATTCGATTCATACTCCGCCCGCAACCACTTAACATCGCTACGGATACGTCCACAGGGGAATATACGAGGAACACCGGTTTGAGTTCTTAGTTGCTTAAAAAATATGAATTTGCATTGGTGAAATGCGACTTTACATTCCAGTTATTCTGTGGGTTTTTTCCCTTCATTTATATTTTTTCTCTTTTTGTAGGGGGTGGGGGGTGAGATTCGAAGGATTACTTAAATGAAACAAACTAACATTGCATTCCAGTTTTTACAAGAAACTTTAACAGTCAGCCGCCAGCGTTCTTCAAATCTTGCACCAATTAGTCGCTTTAATATTTTATTTACTGTCTTTATACTTCTATTATGTTTGCACTGATTTCATACGTGATACCGGAGGGGGGTATAGCTGACTTCCTATTTTCGGATTAGTTACTTATTCATTATTTATTTCTATACCTTACATTTCTGACAGTTTCATTAGCACAATTACTATTACGCCATTGATATTGGAATCAGACGACATTCAAATTGGTTAACAGCGACAACAAAGAAAACAATACAAAAAAAGAAACCAAAACAAACCAACATTAAAAAAAAATAAAAAACACGGTCAGTTTTCTGGTTTTATTTATTCATTTTTTTCATTGAAACAAAGAAAAATAAATAAATAAAATCTAATAAACATATTTTCATTATACACGGTCAGTTTTATTTTTTTGAATTTTGTTTTTCCATTTAAAAATAAACAAAAAGATTTAAATAAACATATTTGCATTTTATGCAGTAACTTTTTGTTTTTTTTCTATTTTTTTCCTTTTTATCCTTTGGTATTCTTTCACGTTCGTTTTGTTTTTATTCCTTTCAATTTTACGCGTCATATATTAACTAAACCAGGGCGGGGAGCATCTATAAATATAAAAGCTAAAATATGTGTGTGTGTGTGTGTGTGTGTGTGTATGGATGTTCCTTCACCCTAAACTCGGCCTCCTCCTGATACTACAACAATGACGTCATGTTTGACCTAGAAAATGACGCTAGTTTCAACCACCTGCAAGTGTTTTTAAAGGGTTAATTTTATCCATTCTCAATTGTGTCTCTTTGGCGTAGAGGTAACATGTCAGGCACTTTTTTTCCGCCTTAACCTCGATGCTTCGGATTCGAGCCTGTCTTCCAACCTAAACCGTTTTACCTTTTTTTACTTTTTTTACATTTCTTCGCAGTTTTGCTTTGTTTTAGTTTTTCCAATTTTTTATAATATTAAAACAGGGTCCCCCTCCTACATAAACACCTCCAAATACCCGGGCAATGCCGAGTACGCACCACTAATATATATATCACTAACAGTTTTTATTGTATCGATACAATCGTTAACAGTTTTTATTGTATCGATACAATCGTTAACAGTTTTTATTGTATCGATACAATCGTTAACAGTTTTCATTGTCTTGATCCAATCACTAACAGTTTTCATTGTCTTGATCCAATCACTAACAGTTTTCATTGTCTTGATGCAATCACTAACAGTTTTCATTGTCTTGATGCAATCACTAACAGTTTTCATTGTCTTGATCCAATCACTAACAGTTTTCATTGTCTTGATGCAATCACTAACAGTTTTCATTGTCTTGATCCAATCACTAACAGTTTTCATTGTCTTGATCCAATCACTAACAGTTTTCATTGTCTTGATCCAATCACTAACAGTTTTCATTGTCTTGATCCAATCACTAACAGTTTTCATTGTCTTGATCCAATCACTAACAGTTTTCATTGTCTTGATCCAATCACTAACAGTTTTCATTGTCTTGATCCAATCACTAACAGTTTTCATTGTCTTGATCCAATCACTAACAGTTTTCATTGTCTTGATCCAATCACTAACAGTTTTCACTGTCTTGATCCAATCACTAACAGTTTTCATTGTCTTGATCCAATCACTAACAGTTTTCATTGTCTTGATCCAATCACTAACAGTTTTCATTGTCTTGATCCAATCACTAACAGTTTTCATTGTCTTGATCCAATCACTAACAGTTTTCATTGTCTTGATCCAATCACTAACAGTTTTCATTGTCTTGATCCAATCACTAACAGTTTTCATTGTCTTGATCCAATCACTAACAGTTTTCATTGTCTTGATCCAATCACTAACAGTTGTCATTGTCTTGATCCAATCACTAACAGTTTTCATTGTCTTGATCCAATCACTAACAGTTTTCATTGTCTTGATCCAATCACTAACAGTTTTCATTGTCTTGATCCAATCACTAACAGTTTTCATTGTCTTGATCCAATCACTAACAGTTTTCATTGTCTTGATCCAATCACTAACAGTTTTCATTGTCTTGATCCAATCACTAACAGTTTTCATTGTCTTGATCCAATCACTAACAGTTTTCATTGTCTTGATCCAATCACTAACAGTTTTCATTGTCTTGATCCAATCACTAACAGTTTTCATTGTCTTGATCCAATCACTAACAGTTTTCATTGTCTTGATCCAATCACTAACAGTTTTCATTGTCTTGATCCAATCACTAACAGTTTTCATTGTCTTGATCCAATCACAAACAGTTTTCATTGTCTTGATCCAATCACAAACAGTTTTAATTGTCTTGATCCAATCACAAACAGTTTTCATTGTCTTGATCCAATCACTAGCAGTTTTCATTGTCTTGATGCAATCACTAGCAGTTTTTATTGTCTTGATGCAATCACTAACAGTTTTTATTGTCTTGATTCAATTACTAACAGTTTTCATTGTCTTGATCCAATCACTAGCAGTTTTCATTGTCTTGATGCAATCACTAGCAGTTTTCATTGTCTTGATGCAATCACTAGCAGTTTTCATTGTCTTGATGCAATCACTAGCAGTTTTTATTGTCTTGATGCAATCACTAGCAGTTTTTATTGTCTTGATGCAATCACTAGCGGTTTTTATTGTCTTGATGCAATCACTAGCAGTTTTTATTGTCTTGATGCAATCACTAGCAGTTTTTATGATCTTGATGTAATCATTAACAGTTTTCATTGTCTTGATCCAATCACTAACAGTTTTCATTGTCTTGATCCAATCACTAACAGTTTTCATTGTCTTGATCCAATCACTAACAGTTTTCATTGTCTTGATGCAATCACTAACTGTTTTCATTGTCTTGATGCAATCACTAACAGTTTTCATTGTCTTGATCCAATCACTAACAGTTTTCATTGTCTTGATCCAATCACTAACAGTTTTCATTGTCTTGATCCAATCACTAACAGTTTTCATTGTCTTGATGCAATCACTAACAGTTTTCATTGTCTTGATCCAATCACTAACAGTTTTCATTGTCTTGATCCAATCACTAACAGTTTTCATTGTCTTGATCCAATCACTAACAGTTTTCATTGTCTTGATCCAATCACTAACAGTTTTCATTGTCTTGATCCAATCACTAACAGTTTTCATTGTCTTGATCCAATCACTAACAGTTTTCATTGTCTTGATCCAATCACTAACAGTTTTCATTGTCTTGATCCAATCACTAACAGTTTTCATTGTCTTGATCCAATCACTAACAGTTTTCATTGTCTTGATCCAATCACTAACAGTTTTCATTGTCTTGATCCAATCACTAACAGTTTTCATTGTCTTGATCCAATCACTAACAGTTTTCATTGTCTTGATCCAATCACTAACAGTTTTCATTGTCTTGATCCAATCACTAACAGTTTTCATTGTCTTGATCCAATCACTAACAGTTTTCATTGTCTTGATCCAATCACTAACAGTTTTCATTGTCTTGATCCAATCACTAACAGTTTTCATTGTCTTGATGCAATCACTAACAGTTTTCATTGTCTTGATCCAATCACTAACAGTTTTCATTGTCTTGATCCAATCACTAACAGTTTTCATTGTCTTGATCCAATCACTAACAGTTTTCATTGTCTTGATCCAATCACTAACAGTTTTCATTGTCTTGATCCAATCACTAACAGTTTTCATTGTCTTGATCCAATCACTAACAGTTTTCATTGTCTTGATCCAATCACTAACAGTTTTCATTGTCTTGATCCAATCACTAACAGTTTTCATTGTCTTGATCCAATCACTAACAGTTTTCATTGTCTTGATCCAATCACTAACAGTTTTCATTGTCTTGATCCAATCACTAACAGTTTTCATTGTCTTGATCCAATCACTAACAGTTTTCATTGTCTTGATCCAATCACTAACAGTTTTCATTGTCTTGATCCAATCACTAACAGTTTTCATTGTCTTGATCCAATCACTAACAGTTTTCATTGTCTTGATCCAATCACTAACAGTTGTCATTGTCTTGATCCAATCACTAACAGTTTTCATTGTCTTGATCCAATCACTAACAGTTTTCATTGTCTTGATGCAATCACTAACAGTTTTCATTGTCTTGATGCAATCACTAACAGTTTTTATTGTCTTGATGCAATCACTAACGGTTTTCATTGTCTTGATGCAATTATTAATGGTTTTTATTTTCTTGATGCAATCATTAACAGTTTTTATTGTCTTGATGCAATCATTAACAGTTGTAATGTTTTGATGAAATCATAATAGTTTTTAATGAATCAAGTCGGGAAGGAGAAAAAGCAGAGGAAAATAAAAAGATGGAGAAGAGAAAATGCTGGGTGGGGAAGAAAAAGATGGGGGAAGAAAAAGAGGGGAAGAGAAAAAAGACGAAAAGAATGAAGGAGAAGTAAGAGGATAATAAGTCAGATATGTGTTGTAGAATGAAAGAGTAACTGTGCTCAATTACACACCCAATTTCTTTGCACAATGCGTCATTGTGGAAATACAGCGCATCTTCTTCATCGGCATAATGGGAGGATGTGTTCGCAGTCGGCACTTGCACTTTTAAAGGTTGGCTTGTTTTAACAGCAATTCAATCCTTCTTAGGTGCAGGATCATCAATCAGCAGACAATATGCATCCTCAACCACTAACGGTCCTCAACGTTTGAACAGAAATCCAAAATGTCATTTTTAAACATATAATTTATTTATGTAACTTTATGTTGCTTTTGTGATCCCGATTTTGAACCCATATCTCCAATCAGGAAATCAAATCTACCTCCATGGCTTGTGTTTGTCTTTTATTTAGTCATTGTCTATTCATTGTTTCATTGTATTATATATATATTATATATATATTACTAGAACAGAACAGTTTTACACCCTTACAAAGATTAAAATCAACATATAATGATACTGAACCTTATGTCTCGAATCCTTATTCTTATTTGGATCAAAATCCATTACATGATTTGGATTCTAAAAAATACCCCAGATTGGAATTTTTTTCTTAATTGGTATCTAATGAGCATGTATCAAAGCTAATGCAAATCTGAAATATTTCATGCAAGAGGTTGTATATGTATGATGGTTCATAAAAAAAAATAAATTGAAATCTGGAGAATATTTATTAATCAATATCGAATACATAACATTTCATAAACGTCAGAAATAGCTGTATTTTGACAAAGGGCTTCCACCATTTTGCAAATAAACTAAACAGAGCCAACATTTGCACCCCTTACACCTAGCAACTGTGTTCCAAAAGATTGATTAATCAGTTTAAGAGTGAATCATGTACATACAAATATATATATATAAAACCCCCAAACATTTAACCTTGGTGGAGGGGAGACTATATATATATATATATATATATATATATATATATATATATATATATAGTCTCCCCTCCATCAAGGTTAGATGTTTGGGGGTTTTATACACACACACACTCTGGTAGCCGAATTGAATATTGAATATTGGCTCTATGCCACGAAACACGAAAATTTGCCGGGTTTTTTGAAGATAATATTATTCATGGTTAAAATTTTACAACAATTGGTACAAAAGAACCTATATTTTCTAACCAATAAAATATGCCCAAATTTGCCTACATTTTTATATATAGTGTCCTTGCAGGCGGCTTCAGTTTTGCTGCTTTGGTTATCTCCCCTGTGGTCTTTCCAGATCACTAATATATCCAACATAATACAGATGCGTGTATGTAAATGCATGAGAAGTGATGTTACTGATGAGGAAAAAAGGAATATTAAAAAAGACAAAGACCTTGAGAGAGAGACATGGATAACATTTGCAATCACGTGCAAGGCATGCAGGATACTCAAGAAGGTGATCACATGGGTAACGTCACAACTATAACAACAAGGAAATAAATATTGTTAGAAAGAACAAGAGAGTTGGAGTTCCTATTCTTTGTCTTGGTCTCCTTTCTGACTGAAACTGGACACAACGTACGTTGGTTCCCAGACAATGTTTGTTTATATATATATATATATATATATATATATATATATATATATATAAACATTGTCTGGAAAACAACATACGGTGTGTCCAGTTTCAGCCAGAAAGGATATATATAAAATACAGTGTAAGGAACTATTATGGTTTATATAAGAGATGCACTGATAAGCAAATTGGCTGATTACCGATTAATCAACCATTAACAAGTTTTGTTTATCAGCAAATTTTGTTGTGATAAACGGTACTAATACAAATTAAATTGTAAACGAAGTTAACTCATTTTTTTGCTGGTGAAAATTCAAAGGGACATGCACCATATTTTCAAATACCAGGCATGGCGCACTGCTAACATGTAGCCTTTTTGCAACTGGGATAAATTTGAGGCAAATAGAGGCAAGCGTATGGAAAATTTCTCTCCATTCACTTCCTATGGAATTAACATTTTTTTTTGTACTTTAAATCATTTGTCAAAGAAAATTATTGCTTCATCTTTCAGTTTTCATGTTGAGGAATTTTACAGTAAATGGTGATGATGTGTGAACTGAAAATAAAGCATTCTTCATCAGTCATACTCTTGTTCCTTATTTTTGAAACCATGCTACGACACATATTTAATTTTTCTCATTTAGATAATACATATTTTATTGAAATTGTTATTTAGCTATTAGACAAAAGTAATTTCAATATGTAAAAAATTAATTAAATATTGACAATAACCATTACCTATTATCACAACCAGTTTCTGCTGGAAGTATTTTGATGCCAATCCCAAGACTAAGAATACATCTGTCTGCAAGTTGTGTCAAGCCATCTTATTAAGGGGCAGCAAATCAGCAAAACAGTTACAATAATTAACGTTAAACCATTTTAGAAAAGTTCATCAAGAAGAAGCAAACGTTGCAGATAAGAAAAAGAAACAATGAATGTTCAGGAACAAACATTCCAGGAACAAGTGACAGCAACTACGAATCTCCAGCAAAACACCAAACTTCCATAGAATCAATATAGGCCAAGAAGAAAATTTTGGATAATACTGACCATAGGTCACAAGAGATCTATTATTTGATAGAAGAAATGATTGATTTTGATCTTCAAATCTTCATATTCTGTAACATCTGACATTGGATTTAATTATTTTTACTCATTATTTTCCCAACAGGCTGTGAAGACAATCATTACGACTAACAGAAATACAGCCTCGCAATCTAATTGCTCTCTATTAGCAAATTAACCGAAATATAGAATTAGCTTAATTTGGAAAAACAAATTTATTCAAGATGTGACCACACAGTGCAATTCAACATATATGATGTAAAGGAATTTAGAACAATGAAAAACTCTTGGAATGTATGCTGTTGATAAGATTTCCACCTAAACAACTTACTTATTCAAAAAATTGTCCAGTTACTGAGTCCATTTAAAGAAATTACAAAAGAAACAAACAGAATTTCAACCATATCAATACCTACAATTTTAGCTCTGAGGTTATTTCTGTCGAAAGCTGTCCAATCTAATTCTGATATTTTTTTTACTTTAGTGGAATCCTTGGCACTGTTGAACGATTCAATGAATCAATGGAAACAAGATTTTCATCCTATCTAAATGCTAAAAACTTGTCTGCTTTCCTAGATCCAAAATTCAAATAAAAAGATGACATAAAAACACCACTTAGAATTGGATTCTACATCTATTTTCTCCTGATGATAATAAAGCCGAGTCAGGATACACCTCTTCAAGCTTTACTGAGGGTCAAGAAGATTAAAGTGAAAGAAAAACTGCATCTCTTTCAAACCTGTTTGATAAAGTGCTGCCATAGAATTGCATAGACGTCTACAAATGATATTAGAATATGATTTGGAAGGTCATCTATTAAGGTCAAGAAGAGGATAGATCACAGAATAGATCCTTGTGACACGCCAGCATTGATATTTGTGCTTCAGAAGGATTACTTATCTAAACAGGATTTATTATGAATCAACAGCAAGACATTTTTTTCTTCAGTCAAAAACATACACTCGAGCGGGGGGGGGGGGGTAGGAAAAGATGCAAAGTAGTCACTATGGTAGTTGATGAAAGATGATAGCAACAGATTAATCGTTTTCTTGCAGCTATGTTTTTAACTTTAAAAGAATGGAGAGCTTCATAGAAAGGGAGATAACTGGCATAGCAAGAGAAAGTTGAAAAGATGTGAAGTGTGAGTTCAGTTAGAAATGAAATACATTTAGTACAAGAGAAAGGAAAGTAAACAGAATGTGATGGATAATCTGTTGTTGTTCTGTCTGTTCAGAGGTGTGATTAAGAACAGTGTGGGGCGGGGGGGGGTGATGAGGGAATTGTATATAAAAAAGGAAGAGTAAAAAAAAGACTGAAAAAGAAACTGATGACATTTAGTGAAAGAGGTAAGGTGACAGAGAAAGGAGAGAGAGAGAGAGAGGGGGGGGGGGCAAGAAAAAAGTAATGAAGCAAAGAGCAAAATAGAAAAAAAAAAAGAAAGTTAAAGAGGGATAGAGAAATAGAGATAGGAATAAAAAAAAAAGTGAGTGGAGAAAAAGAGAGATAGGAAAAAAAAGAAAACAAGAGAGATGTGGAGGGAGAAAGAGAGAACGAGATAGATAGGCGTGTATGATATGAGAGGAAGAGGAAGAGAGAGAGAGAGAGAGTGAAAGACCTGCAGAGACACGAGAGGCAGACAGGGGAAGAGACACAAGAGGCAGACAGGGGAAGAGACACAAGAGACAGACAGGGGAAGAGACACAAGAGACAGACAGGGGAAGAGACACAAGAGACAGACAGGGGAAGAGACACAAGAGACAGACAGGGGAAGAGACACAAGAGGCAGACAGGGGAAGAGACACAAGAGACAGACAGGGGCAGAGACACAAGAGACAGACAGGGGCAGAGACACAAGAGACAGACAGGGGCAGAGACACAAGAGACAGACAGGGGCAGAGACACAAGAGACAGACAGGGGCAGAGACACAAGAGACAGACAGGGGCAGAGACACAAGAGACAGACAGGGGCAGAGACACAAGAGACAGACAGGGGCAGAGACACAAGAGACAGACAGGGGCAGAGACACAAGAGACAGACAGGGGCAGAGACACAAGAGACAGACAGGGGCAGAGACACAAGAGACAGACAGGGGCAGAGACAAGAGGCAGACAGGGGCAGAGACAAGAGGCAGACAGGGGCAGAAAAACGAGAGAGTGAGAAATCATTTTTCATAATTTTTATTGGGAATTTACCCTAATTTTGCCATCTATAAATATAAAAGCAATGTATGTATGTATGTATGTATGTATGCATGTATGTATGTGTGTGTGTTCGCTTTTTCTGTATGTCTACAAAAGGCGTCTTTCAGAGAAGCGGTCGCTCGCTTCACAACTTTTTAAAACTTTTTATATCACATATAAATCGTAATATCTCACAGTTAACAACCAAACTCGCCTGTCTATTTAATTTGCTCGATTTCGGGAAGATAAATATTCAATATTTGTCGCTCGCCGCATGTGTGTTAGTCTTTTTCCTATAACATCTTGGGGGGGGGGCAAAAAAAAGCGTTCAGCAGTAAATGAAATCCTGCAGTCAAACTTGACCTCATTAACTCATTAAAACGAGCACCTGCTAAATCCAAGTAATTAAATTCAAACGTGTTTCCGTAAGCATGTCGCGGTGGGGCAATCGTTAACGTCGCACGTTTCTTTTTCACACTTTAATTTACAACTTTGCCTCAATGGTTCGGGTTCGATCCTGATACTTTTTTTTTACCCCCCCCCCACACACATCCAAACATCCGGGCAACGCCGGGTACCCCTCGCTAGTGATACATAATTACGTAATAATGTTTTCACCTGAAATGCGTTTGTTTAAAAATCACTAATGTAAACAAGCAGCGGACACACTGCTAAATTAAAACTATGAAAGCAATCAATTTGGGTTACACTTTCTTTTTAACAGCGACAACATTTCATGATGCTAGGAAAAAACTTAACCATCATTAGCGTTGTCAACAACTACACAAAAGCAATTAATTACTAACAGTATCTTGAGTAGAACTGCTACATTTATAAAACTTTTCTATTGCAATAAAAAAGAATAGAAAAAAAATACAAACCAAAATTCATTGCTTGAAGCCAGTAAATAAGTTAAAATAATCCGTCAGTAAAAATTAACTCACCTAAAAAATAAGAAAAATATAAAAATATTTTAGAGAAAAACTTAAAATATTTGGAGAAAACACATGGGAAAGAATAGAGAAAAAAATGGAGATGTGGTGATACCACGGTACCAAATTGTTGGTCTATTGAAAAGGGAATTTAAGTGGCTGAAAACCTACACAATTAAACAAATATCAAATTCACGGTCTGCCTGAATTTTTTCAAGTACATTCATTATTAAGTTAATAGCACGATTCGTAAAAATTCCACGGAATATTTCATCAAAGATGTTTGGAAAAAAAAAATCACTTTTCTGGATAGCACAAAAAGTTAGTATTTTGGACCGAAAAAGTGATAAAATGCACAAATATGAGTTTATTAAAATTTCTATGAAAATTTGTGATCCAAACAAATTGTGTTTGCTGTTAGATTATTTAGACAACTGCTAATAACAATGTACATAAAAAAAAGGGTAGATCGTGAATTTGAGGCTTTTCCATTTGTGTTCTGGTTATTTTTACAATTTTTCAGCTGATGTAACTTCTGATTTTTAGGTACACATTGTTGACCCATACAGAATTTTAAACTAAAAAAAATGTACCCTTTGTGAATTAAAATTCATAGGGTGTAAATTGTTATGTTCTGTCAATTATGAACGCATAGTAAATATTTTCCAAAATTTCTGATTCTTGGATGCCAAACAAGAATTTTCCCTAAAATTCTAACTCAATCAGTTTTCTGTTTTCACAGCCATGTATGAAATTCAAGTGAAAAACTAGTGCAAGCATTTTGAGAAAAATCAATAAAGGAACAGAAGACAAAATGCAAAAACAAAACATAAATCATAAAAAGCCGAACAAAATTTGAAAAAAAAAAAAAAAAAAAAAAAAAATTGATAGAGGTAGGGATCATACAGATGGTAAATGTCTATGGCAGCACTTCAAGAGCATTGCTAATCTAGAGCTAATTTTTTTTTCAACTTTGAAAACATTGTGCAATGAAGTGATTTTGACACGTGTGAAACAAAGCTCCTCTCCTTTCATCACCAACACTTGGATCTCAATCTTGCCTCAATTGAAATGAATGACACCTTTCTCAGGAAGCTCCCTTGCATGATAAGCTCCTTTCACTCTAGACTTGAAATTGAAGACTTACATCAAATCTGTTGCTAAAGTTGCTGGAAAAATAGTTGGATCATTCTAGAAAATATCTGACTGTTGATGCAATCTTCTACCTATGTGAAAGATATTAAAATCAAATACTTCAGTCACGTCTAGCACTCTTTCCTGCCTTGACAAAATACAAAATTGACTTCACAATCTAGTAGGAGATAATTTCTATTCAGCTCACAGAAAAGATGTTGATAGTCTTTTTTACTCTATCGTTATTTCCATGTTAGATGCTCAACTGACCTCCAATCTATTGTCCAACTCCCTCTGTAAAACATTCACAGCAAGAATAGAATTTCCATGAACAGAGTTTTTTTAAAGAACTGCCCGTGTGAAAGTTTCAATGAAACATTGCCACCAAACTGCTTTGCTGCAGACTATAACATTCACAACAAGAACTCATTTTTTACGAATACTACAAAGAATTTTCCTTTCGTCCTCTGTATACTGAAAGCCAAACAGAATTCCCATGAACAAAGTTTCTTTCCAAAGACATTCCTTCGGAAGAGCTTCCCTGCAGATTATAGTCATCTTCAAGTCTTATGTCAACAAAGACTAGTCTTAAATTGTGTCCGATTATTGTCCATTCCATCCATCTTTTTCAATCTTGTCACAGTAGTGGTTGTCATCCAGTTGACAATTTCGTTAATCCTTATCTTCAAATGGCTTTTGGCTTTGATCAATCAATGATTTTTCTTTAAAACCCTAAACTAATTTAGTCCGGTTCAAAAGATGTACTCAAATTCAAAAGTTTAGCGAAATTTTAAAGAAAATGTTGCATTATTTGAATTTATTTTGTATCATTTCTTATTTGGACGACTGTTCTTATCTTGAGTGTCATTTTCACGTTTCAGTTGATGTAACCTCCAACCTTCTTTAGGTGTATCTTGTTGAACTCGGGATTTTGGGTGGAATTTCAAACGGAACCCTTTATTAACTTCACGGGGGTAGCATGCTCTTGTTCTATCAGCCATGACTGAATAGAGGTCCAAAGTAATTCACAATTGTATTTTTCTGTCACCCACACCAAGAATTGAACCTTCAGAAGAATATCACCTTTACAATTGATTTTTCCAAGTACTCTAACTACTGTACCATGGGTCCTTGGAGAGAATTCTCATTGTGGGCGACCGAAAAATTACAAATTACTTAGGATCTCTATCCAGTCATAGTTGGCAGAACAAGAAAATACTCATCTCATGAAGTAAATAAAGGGTTCTGTTTGAAATTCTGTCCAAATTCCTGAGTTCGATAGAAAAATTCCCAAGTTCAACAAGATACACTTGAAGGTCGGAGGTTACATCATCCGAAACGTGAAAATCACACTTAAGATGAGAACAGTAGTCCGAAAAATCTAAATAATACAAATAACCAATCTTCATCTCAAAAATTCAGAAATCTATTATTTCGATCAATAAGGCTTCAACCTTATTCAAGTGAATCTTTTCAGGAGTGACACTGGCTAAGTGATTAACAACACTGACTTAAAACCTGGGTGTGCCAAGTTCGAATTCAGTTTATTCCACAGAAACGATTTCATTGCACCAACATCTGACCTTGTGTCTAACCTCCTGAACATAAATCTTTTTTCAAGTGCGTTTTTTTTACACTTTACAAACAAATAATCGAACTTGTGAATCATCATTTAATCCACGAGAGGAGATTGTTCTCATTCTGTCAGCCATAACCAAGTAGAAATGTCGATTTATGTTATTAGTTATCATCAGTCAGAATTGAACCTTCAACCTCCAGAGAACTGGAATTTAGACTCGATTGTTAATCAATGCTATTATCCAATTGTGCCATGTAACCAATTCTTATATAAATCGAGACAAGATTAGGTTTAAGGCTCCCAAAATTAATACTAGAATTATCCACACGGCCATGTGGCATAACACGTAACAGTATTGTTTGTCGGTAATAGTAATGTCTACCCTATTTATTTATTTTTTTTTATGCTTGTGCATTTCTAAATTTCTGAATGTGAAAAATAGCTACACACACTCACAGATAAATCAGGAATCAAGGGAGATTATCGATCGATATTTGAACAAAAATAACCAAGAGTTACTTCCCATAGATTTCTCATGAATGGCTTTTATGAAGAAACACAAATTGTACAGAAATGATCATAGCTAACGAGTCTTTCAGAAATATCAACCGAGAATATATTTATAAATAACAAAAATGTTAGATCCTTGAAAGACCACTTGAATATTAATTTTATTGTGGTAATATAAGTGTCCATTTGGTGGTGGCTTCTGTTTTTTTAATCGGAAATTGACAACAGATATTTAAGTTGGCAATTAATAATTCGTTTTTAACAATTGTTTTTTATTATTAACACATAAAAATATCAAACTGGATTTTCTAGCTTTAAACTTTTTGCCAAAATAAACCTAAAACTTAGATTAGGGTTGTTTTTTTTTAGGATTCAGGTAAAATAATAAACAGTTCGATTAAATTTTTTTCAAAATATTGTTATTAGCTATTTTTTTTTTTTTTAATGTTAATCTTTGTCGTTTTGAGGGCTACATTTTTAACGAAATGTCATAAATAATAATTCTTAGAATGGAAAAACTTATTCGCAAATTTCCCCATGACTGATTTCCACGTATATGCAATCAAGTGAAAATAAAAATTCCGAAAAATTGAACGAAGAAACGAAGAACTGTTTTAAGCGACTGTATAATAATATTTAAATACTAATTTATATTTAATTCTACGTGGATGAATTCTAATACGGAAACATTTTTTTCATTATTACCAAAAAAATCAAAATCAGAAAAACGTCATTTTAAATTAAAAAGTATAAACATTTACCTTCCTTATAACTAAATTTTATTTTATTTTATTTATTTATTTTAAACATTTTGCTGTATAGATAACAAATCGAAAAAGTGGTGAAAAAAAAAAATAACTAGTGCCGAGTTTTAAGAACAAGAAAAAGTGGCCGACATAAGACGGTCATCTGGGAAGTTTCGATAATCGCCCAAAAAGTCGAAAATTAAACAAGGTACTAGTAGAAACATACCCAATAAATATCGTCTAATAGCAACTATTTCTTTCTTATTCTAACTTAAGTCTCTGTACTACTTGTATTTCAAACTAAATAAACGCTTAAAAATAATTTAAAACACAAAATACTCATCAAAATAGGTAGAAGAACAACTTATCTTGCCAAAGGTAAGATTTATTTATTTATTTATTTAGCTCAATGTGCACTGACTGGTTGTCCAACCTCCAAAGAACATTTATTCCGAAAGCCGTTCTTAACATGGGAGGTTGGAGGTGTTTATCCCGAAAAGTCTTTTCTTATTTTCACCTTCTCCGTAACCAAATTTTTAAAGGTAAGTGCACTTTCACCTTTATTTTATTTTACCATTTTTTTCGTTATGTTGATTATACTACAAAAATGCCATTTATTTCTTTTTTTAAATTTAAAATATGTAAATAAATAAAAATTTAAAATATTTAAAAAAATTTTTTATTTATTTATTTATTTTTTTCGGTTTTCTTCTAGTTCTCATTCTGGTTTCCGTTTGTTTCGGGTCACAGAGTTTTGCTTTTTAGATCATGTGAAATTAAGACGGCCAGTTTATTGAATAATTGGTGTTCGGTACTTAAGATACAGCCGACACATCGATTTTTAAAACTATGTTGTTTTAGCCAAAAACAATATTACGTACTTAATTGCCATGCCGAAAATAGTAATATATCCAAAAATTACGAAAAATTATCGAGTAGAAAATTATTTTTAGTTAAAAGCAATGTTTACGGAAAATTGGGTAAAATAGCATTTTATAAAGTAAACGCAGGGGACATAACTCCGGAAAGAATATTTTAGATTACTTTGTGTCATGGCTGCAATATTTGTTGTTTATAGCGATAGACATTTTTTTTTTTTCTTTTTTTTTACTAAAAACACAATAGCAATTGTTCTACTCGATGGATTTTCGTAATTTTTTAATGTATTACTATTTTCGATTAAGTACGTCATATTGTTTTTGCTTAAAAGGATATGTTAAAAATTCATTTGTAACCACCGGCATTTCTTTAATTAATGTTTACATATTTAAAGTGTGTATTTCTGTCAATAAAAAATGTGGATGCTTCTAAAAAAACTTTAACTCGAAACGATTGCTCATGTAATATATAAAAAAATAGGCTGACTTCTAGGAGAGTGTCCATCCCCTAAAAATGCGTGTTTTATTTAACTTTTTTTTTCGATTCTCTACTTCATTGCTACCTGACTTACAGTCCATTTTTTTTACCGACGTGTCACGTGATTAGAACGTTATAACAAGAAAGTGAACCCTCTTCTTAAAAATCATGAATTTTTTCTTTTTTTCAAAATTTTTTTCTGCTAATATGATACTTAAATCTTATAATCTATGATAATCGTCGAAAAAAAAAAAAAAAAAAAAACTTTAAAAGGGAGGGTGTGTGAAAAACAGGCAATTATAGGGGGCGGGCACTCTCATACAGGTCCGCCGTTAACTATAGTTTAAATAAATAATCAAACTGGGCAAAATAATACGGCGTCACTGTGTGCAAACTGAGACAAGAAGGGCTAACCGCAAAAATTTGGTAGTTATTTTCAAGCTAAAAACGTCAATATAACACAAATGAGCCCTCTTATTCAATCGGAGAGGGATGTCGCTTTTTTTTTCCATGAGTGTCTGCACATATGTGCAGTAAATACACCTGGTCGTTTCATACATGTGGGTGGGGCATATAAATAACCTATGTGCGCGTTCCATCACTTTTACCTGCCAGTCTGTTGTCGCTTCGATGGCATTCACCCCTTCTGGTAATTATCCTCTACTTACGAATAATACCCGATACCAACCTCGCACGATTTTACCTGGTACTTTTATTAACGCATCAGAAATTTCGTGAAAATAGTGAATAATTCCACCCCATCTTTCCAAGCTTATAACTCCTCGAAAAATGTAATTCAAGCCCTAATTTTTTTTTTTTCAATTAAAGGAGCAAGGACCAAGGTTTCATTAAAAAAACAAAACAAAAAACAAACAAAAAAAAACTGTGTTTTTTTTTTAAAAAAAGGTTTTAAACTTCGGACTTTACAGGTAAATTTCTAAAAAACGGATTTTTTTTGTTTTAAATTTGAATATATTATTTATTGACCCTTTCTCTTCAATTTGTGATATATAAAACTATTCAACATAAATTAATTATTTACTTTTTAAGAGAAACTTGAAAATGGGGGGGGGGTGAATTAAAAAAAAAACGTTTGTCTAAAATATTATATTCGGTTTATTGGAAAGAACATAAAATTTCACATTGACCCTGAAAATATCGTAAAAATAGAATCAATAGAAAAATTTGGATAGATTTTTAAAGTTTAAAAATTGAAAAATATTGAGTTCGGAAAATTCATTACTGTTTTAAAAAAAATATTTCTATTACTTTTAAAACAACTGTAATAGTTTATTTTGGAAGTATAATCCATAAAGAAAATAAATAACCCACTTTTAACAGAGAAATTACAAGATTTTTATATTTTATTCGCAGTTTCGTGTTAGGGGTGTCAAAAATTCCTACAAAAATTCTGATACACCTAACGCATGGACTTATTTTTTTCTGATGCCAATTCGTACTTAGGATTGCACACCGACGAGATTTTTTTTTTAAGTTCAGAGTTAATTAAAAAATAAAAATAAAGAAAAATCTTTATGATGTATGGTACCCGTCACGAAACGAAAATGCCATTCATAAAATCATATAAATTAATCAAGGGAATCAAATTTTGTGAATATATGATAACGTTGTCTTGATCCGCCATATTGAATAAATAAAGAGAGAACTCAATTCGAACTACCGAGATTTAAAAAAAAAATCAACCTTGTGATAGCTACGATTTACTCTTAAACTAATTTAAAAAAAAAGAAAAAAAGAAAAAATGAGTTTCTATATAAAAAAAAAAAAACTTGATCAATTTACGTGAATTTTAAAATATGACATTTTCGTTCCATGACAAGTACATACAAAGACTTTTTTCTGTATTATGTTTTTTTTTTTTTTTTTTTTACAATTATGCTAAACTTGCGCTTGCACGCCCCCCCCCCCCATACACACTAGCGGCACTTCTACATTATTGGGGCGAGATTTTGTAGTCGATAAATGGAGGTTTCAGATTTAAAAAAAAACCCAAAAAAAAACAATGGTTTCAACTGATTTTTTGTCAATTCTAATAAATTACAATGGTAGCTTCCAAATTATGCAGTCGAAATTACCTGAATATTACTGAATTGTTAAAAAAAAAGCAACTTTAATTGTGTTAGTAGGTGAAAAATTGCCGCAATCTTTGTTTAATTCCGGTTTTACTCTCGTGTTTTACGATCATTTTCATCAAATTCTATTTTTTATTTTCTTTAATAAAAAATTTCTACCTTATTAATTTTTCTAATTTTTGGATAAAATCATCTTAAAAATACGAGAAATACGTAGATACCATTGTTTACATGTGAAATTCAGTTTTACGATTTCCGAAAATCTCGTCTCAATTCTGTAGAAGCGCCAAAAAAGCCCCTCGTCGGTGCGCAATCCTAAGTACGGCTTGGCAGAGAAAAAGTCTGTTTTTTAATTAGGTTGAACCGGCACCACCGAATCCCTCCCCTCATTTTTGTTTTTCTTTTAATTCATATTCACCTCAAACAAGGCATGCAACTGTGGTAGGGAGATGATTTATAGTGGGGAAGTTTGGCAGCAAGATGTTTGTTCACATTACATTTAAATGTTTGCATGTCGGTACTATCGGGTGAAACAAAGGCAAGCAGCTCAAGGAAACAAGCTTTCAGTGCAAAAAACTTTCCGACATCGAAGAACCGCTACAGTCAAGGGTGGAATTTAGAAGCCGAAAGAAGTAAGTTCATCAGAGCACATTCCATGTATTTTATAAAACAAGCATTTATTTATAAAACAAGTATTTATTTATAAACAAGTATTTATAAAACAAGCAGAGAGATGCAACAGAGTTTCAGCTTAGCAGAACCTCTTTGATTAGAAATTAGTTTTTGCATCCTGTCCACAAGGTAGAGGCTAGAGTTCGGTGCACAAACCCAGATGTGACAAAAGTACTCCAGATACAATTAAATGAGGGCTATGAAAACATAAGATACTAGCAGACATTGAGAAGTTTTCTCGACCAAGAAAGAGTAACATACGAACACACCAAGGATTTAGTGAGAAGGGTCTTATTTACAATATGAAAAGAAACTGGAATCTTAGGAAGGTCTTCATTATTCCAGTAATTGTAGGAGCAACATAGATAAAAAGTTTGAAAAACTACCTGGCAAATATACCCGGTGAACCAAGTGCAAGCGAGATTCAAACAACTGTACTTAAAGAAATCTTCAGAATCTTAAAAAGATCTCTCGGTTGAAATGTATAAGTAAGTGTATGTCTGGCATCCGCTACGATGCCCCATCCCCAGCTAAAAGAAAATTGAAAATTTAAGTAACACATGAGGCTGGATTAGAAAGACACACTAACACACAAGCAGACAGGGTGACTCATCGAAGGTGATACATTTGGGGGACTTAGGATGACACACCAACGCACCAGGGAGCCAAAGCGACCTGTGTTGGAGAGTTGGAATCGTCACACATTAAAATAACATGTCTTACTTTGCTCTCATGGTGAGAAAAGTAAAAAAAAAAAAAAAAAAAAAATGACATTCGGCTGCTTCGTTTTACGACATATCAACACTTTTTTTTATGTTGAATCCAGTAAATTTTGAAAAAAAAAGGGGGTTTATGCTTGAAGTTCTTTATATTTTAACATATTTATTCATGGTATTTGGTTTGGTTGTTTTGTAAAGGAAAATTGTTTTTGTTTTTGCAGAACATGATTGAATTTTTCAAAGAGAAAAGACAAAAACAATTACATCAACGTTTATTGGATTTTAAGTGAGGAAGCAGACAGCTTGTTTTAGTAGCACCAGCGTGGCGGTGTGATTTCATTTGGGCACCATGAAGTGAAAACGCAACCAAACAATCATTTCGATTACACTTATATTCATTTAAAATAGATCAGATTTAAATAATTGATTTTTTTTTAAAATAAATCTGCGTTAAAAAGAAAAAGAAAAAAGACTATAATAGTTTTTATTCCAGATGTTACTCTAGAAAAAAAAAAAAAATTTTCACTGATTTTCTCACAATTGTTTTTCGAGATATTTTACATCACCAGTGAAAAAAAACAAAAAAAAAAACTCACAGAGCTGCATTTTTCCAGGAAAACAGAAATTTTTAGTCTTCTATTCAATCAATATTTTCATGGTAGGTGCTCAACTGAGCCCCAATCTCTAATCCCTTCTACATAAAATCTTCACAACAAAGAACTCCCTTTTCTTCGTTTGTGTACCTAAAATCAAATGGAACTTCCATGAACAAAGTTTCTTTTCAAGAACTTCTCATCTGTAGAACACATTCCCACAGGACTACTTTTCTGCAAACTGCAGGACAGTCCTTTTTAAGTCTAATGTAAACAAACATCTGTAAATTTCAGTCCAGTTACACACACACACACACACACACACACACACACACACACACACACACACACAGTGCCATTTCTGTGTCAGCCGTCATGCCATTCACCTCATCACCCATTGTCTATACTCCCACCTGATCCCTTATCCCAGGACATGCAAGATCACGCTGGTAATCTTTGGTGTGTGTTTTGCTGCATGGGTGGTTCTGAGGTTTCTCCATTTCCTGTTGTCTGTTGGCCAGGCAGTGTGATATACTCAATGTCATCTGAAATCTCGTCCACTCCACCAGATGGAATAGCATTTGTTTGAGGTCACATGTCCTTAACATGGTGCGGGACGCTGTCGACAACAACAACAACGGCTTGCAAACTGATCACCTCTGTTACCGTTCCTTTTTGGAACTTGTACATGCATCAATAACAAGGCTGCTTGACTCATACTAGGTCGTCCAGATGATACTGGTTTTGTGCGTTGACCAGGACATGAGAACTGAGTCAATATTTTTTATCCTAACCTCATATTTGTAGATCTCGTTGGCAGGTGCAGTCAATGATGATTAGGGCTATGACAACAGAATATTCTTATCATTGTTTTGACTCAAGTATATATCCGACACAGTTAATTAACAGAGAACCACATCACTCTATATAAAAGCATATAAGATATCAATGGATACACATTCGAGAGTCAAAACAAAAGAATATGCTGTTGTCCTAACCCTAATGATGACGCATCGTCCTTGAACTCAAAGTTGTATCAATACATTACTTCTTGAACAGAGACTCTCTTTCTAGCTGCAATCCGCTAAATACTGTCGTGTCATCATTCTACAATGCTGTTGCTTGCTGGCATGTAGGTACACTAAAACCGCAAGCACACTCCCCAGCAGCCAGAAAACTGATTAAATTTCCCACTAGTAAACACGGTGTCGTCAGTAAGCAATTCCTTCATAGACCATGCTCAAAGAATATTGATTTGATATGCTAAATGAAATTTCTGTAGACCTGCCGTGACAATGATTAGCAAATAGTAAACGGTGCTGAACCACAATCGGTGTTTGCCATTATCCAATGAACTGAGGTTGGATCAATCATCTGATATTCTTCACATTTTCACAAATTCTGATAGCTGACCTCACATTAGCTTTAGTAATCACTGGGCAAACCCGCCTGGCGATATACAATGTATGTCGGAGGTCTGGATGTCCACTACTCTCATGGGCATCCATCTGACTACTTGTCATTTCATCACAGTTTGTGGCACAGGTCAGAAGTACAGGCTCAGTCATGGATTTTATCCCAAGCATCCTCTGTGGTACTCGGATCATAGGATCCACCAAGTTCTGAGTCAACAGGACCAGAGCAATGTCCATGGACAGCCCATACCAGCGAATTTCCAATCGTCGCCAGTGGAACATTTCATTGGTGACCTTTATGTGTACTCTGATCTTTCAGATGAGTGTGTTCACTAGTCACTGATACACACTGTTTTTAAGTGTATGACTGAACATTTCCATTGTAACACCAGATCGATGCCCTTTGATGCCGCATAGAGTTCAGACAAGTCAATGCGCCAAGTGTTGCTCATGATTGGCAGCCAACACATATCTTTGAACGCAACATCATGTTCTAGGTTGCAAGGGAACTTGTGTCTACTCGTTCATTGACGTCTTGTCTGTTCACAAACTATAGACCTTGTGAAGATCACTCTGCTTCATTCTGACTATTGTTTCTTGGATGATTTGTTGGAGTGGGACATCCTCTGTGGTGTCGTCTAACCCGACGGGTCACAGCATTGACCTTCAGTTTATAATACCCGTTGATTTTTCGGAACCACCCACACACTCGCTTAGTTTCTTACACAAAGAGAAAATGATGTGTTACAACGTCCGAGACACATCGCAAAGTGTCACGTTCCCGTCAGATTTCTAATTGAAACACTCGTGCATCATATTCACGCCACTCAATATCCTTGCTTTCTAGCTTAAACCAAAGAAAATGCTGTTTCACTCGTTCCGCAGTTGATGTATATATCGATGTCTATATATGCTGATGTCACTTGTCAAACAATTACATCCTTGGATAGAATAGTCTTCACAATTGCATGAATAATGGATGCGGCCACATTAAGCCCAAATCCCATCTTAGGTAGTATCTCTTCCCTTTCACCAGCACCGTTTGGAACAGGCTGGTCTTTATTTTTTCCTGGGGCGAGAGTGGCGCTCATATCTCACCCCTATCTCAGTTTTTCAGACATTTTAATATGACATGACTGTCTCTAGCATCTGTAATATCAGATGGTTGGCTTACAGTGCTGCCTTGACCGTTAAAACTGGTAGTGCTTAGCCAGATGATTGGGCCTAGAGCAATTAAAGAAATGCAGCAAGCTCTGTAGGCTTGGGTGGAGGCACTTTGTCTATGACTGATCGGTCGACGGTGGCAGCTACCCTTTTATTGTTTGTGATGGTCAATGCCTGGCTGAGCATGCTGTGTGGATGTTGTCAATGTTAGCAGATGCATGCAACAACTCCTAAGCATGGGAAGACAGTCAGGCCATGAATGCATACTTCAGTGTCTGATTCAGGACTCCTCCGAACAAGCTGGAGAGTTTCATCAATGCAGCATAGAACTCATCTACCGACTCATCCAAGCGTATTATCAAGAAAAAGGATTAATATATATATATATATCCCTTAAAAATTATTTAAAACTGGATACATTTTTAACTGAAAATTAAAGTCACGTGTGAATTAGTAATCAAATACACTTGTAACCAATATAAAACTTCAGTATTTTCCTGGTAAAAAAATTCTCCTTTTGTGTCCAAATGTAAAATAATTTACCTTTTAGAAAAATAAAATGCCGTTACATTTTGGACCAATTTTATGAATCCATTAGTGATTTCTTTGAGAATTGAAACAGAAAATAACCATCCTTTGTAATAGTCAGTAACGTAGGTTCCTGATCATAATACTTCAACTGTGATGTTAGCAGGTCACATGATTTTTAGTGGAGAGACCTACTATTACAGAAGTCACAGATTCAATCAAGCTCTAAAGTGTTATTTAAGGAAAGAAACAGAAAATAATCTTCCTTTGTAATAGTCAGTAACGTAATAAAAAGTTTATAGGGAATCTTATTTAGAACAATGTTTTCTCTTCAAGAAAATAATCTGGGGAGAAAGAAAAAGAGAGGCAGGGCACGATTGTTTTTGTTTGTGGCTTTGCAGAACATGATTAAGTTTTATGAAGAGAAAAGACAATCTTTAATTTACAGTGCATTTGAGTCAGGAAGTCGATATCTTCTGACAGTGGAAGCATCAATGAGATAGCATGTATAAATTAAAAAAAAACATGCAGCCGCAAATATTATTTTAACAGGATTTATTTAAAGCAAACAGAAAAAAATTGGCTTCTTATACATGAGAGGGAGAGTAGACCGATAGACAGATAAATCGCTTTTTTCATTACACTTAGCTATATTGTGCATTGTGTATATAACAGCCGCCACTCTTACTGAGGCTGTAGGAACGGCAACATCCACATAAGTTTGCTTCAGCTGTCAGTCAGGTCAGAAAGAGCTCAAAGACTTCCTGGTCTAAAATCATGCATTCATTGGCTTTTCTTTTTAGGTCACCTCTGATGCCATTCAAACCTTTTTACCTTCCCCCTCCGCCTGTCCTCACTATCTCACAAAAGTCGTCAAATCCCATGAGAACTCCAATAGTCATGTATGTAAGGGGTTAAGTGCAGTAAATTTATAACATGATCGATTTGAGGGAGCGATTTGCTCCCATTGGGGAGGTTGAGACCTCCTGGGGACTGAGGAAGACTGGGTAAATATGCTAAGATTGTCTAATTGAATCCCGGACAATGGCGGATATCAAAAAATACTTGAATTAAAATATATAGTTATATATCTTGTTTTATTGTCAAAGTCAGATATATATTGTATTGTTTGAAAAGCCAGAGATATGTTTTGTTGTTTGAAAAACAAATGACAGGAAATGTTAGAATAAGGGACAATTACATTCGTCTGGCCTGCAGAACACCAGCCCAGGTGCTCCGAGTTCTAGGCAAGGAAAATTGAGAAGGGTTGACCCCCCACCCCCAAGTCGTGTGAAATTGATTTCATTTTGGTCTCAGATTTACAAAACTCTAGCTAGACTGGCTGAACTGCACACACGCAATTTAGATCTGGAAATCCCCAGATACGTAGCTTGCTTTGATTGGTTGGGTGGATTGTCCACCCCAACCTGGACCTTACCATAAAAGCCAATACTGGCTTAAAAATAGACATTGCGCCAAAATCTCGAGAAGAAATCAGCTCCCCAAAACGCTCTACGACCCCCCCCTCTCCAGCCGCCTGAGTGCCATCCACGAAGAAGAGAGATCTGTGAATTTAAAATGTTTAAGAACTGAATGTGTATATATATATGTAACAAGACTGTAATTTTTGTGAAATTAATTTTTAGGAGATAGAATCCTGATTTGTCTGTCTTTTCTTTCTGGTGTATATGAGCTTCGCTTTTCACTTTCAGCAGAATTCTACACAGGCGTTTAGAATTTAATGTGGAGGTCTCTCGACGACTAGACATCACAAGCCACAGTTTCCGAAGAGATCAGAGATTAGTTACTTGACCTGAGTAGGAGAGACTGGCCACAATTTATCCAAGACAATATTATTGAATAACGACAGCAGGCAATGGCAGACTACCCGAGAGAACGAGTGAATAACAAAAGACAACGTTATGAAAATATAAAATATTTTGAAAGGATAGCAGATTTTAAAGTTGCAGTAAAATATTTATCAGGTCAAATATTTTCAAAGCCAGTTAAATATTTATAATAAAAGACTTGGAAGGAGGTGAATAAAGAAACCACAAGCCAAGATTCACTTCAGTTCTGCTGTGACGAGATGCCTGAGGAGTGAATAAAATATATTAAAAAAAAAACTTATTCATCTTGAGTTCCTGTCTTGAACTGTCTTTGTTACTACAGGTTCGGCTCCACCCAAGATGATTGACGAATCCTCCAGGCAGCGGCCAAAAGACAAGCACCAGAAACAGGTATGTCGTCATGTTATGTGTATTATATGTTCTGTCACGCACCAACACCACTAGATGAGTCACGATCTGTTAAAATCGATATTAAGGGACACGAGGACAACAGTCCTTTATAAATAAGCAGTTAGATAACACACACTTTTTTTTTAACACGAGGGGACGTGAAAATAAAGTTATATGCAAAATATAACCCGTTATGTGGTGTTTCCTTTGGAGGAAAGTATCTTCATTCACAGCATTTTAGAGAAACTAGAAAAGGAACAGTTACGTTTCCCTTTTGTCTATGCGACGCAGAGAGGATGTACATATACGTTTGTTAAGTAAATGTGCTTATTATCTTAAAATGAATGTTTCCTGTGAATTGTTCGAGACGTACATTTACTTGACTGTCAATTTGAACGTGCTGCAGTAGCAGTATCAGAATTTTTGTAGGAATTTTTGACACCCCTAACACGAAACTGCGAATACAATATAAAAATCTCGTAATTTCTGTTAAAAGTGGGTTATTTATTTTCTTTATGGATTATACTTCCAAAATAAACTATTACAGTTGTTTTAAAAGTAATAAAAATATTTTTATTTTTTTTTTAAAACAGTAATGAATTTTCCGAACTCAATATTTTTCAATTTTTAAACTCAATATTTTTAAATTTTTAAATTTTAAAAATCTATCAAAATTTTTCTATTGATTCTATTTTTACGATATTTTCAGGGTCAATGTGAAATTTTATGTTCTTTCCAATAAACCGAATATAATATTTTAGACAAACGTTTTTTTAAAATTCACGCCCCCCATTTTCACGCCCCCCCATTTTCACGCCCCCCCCCCCATTTTGAAATGTCTATTAAAAAGTAAATAATTAATTTATGTTTAATAGGTTTATATATCACAAATTGAAGAGAAAAGGTCAATAAATAATATATTCAAATTTAAAACAAAAAAAAAAAATCAGTTTTTTAGAAATTTACCTGTAAAGTCCGAAGTTTAAAACCTTATTTTATAAGAACACATTTTTTCTTTTTGTCTTTTTTTTTTTTTTTTTTAATGAAACCTTGGTCCTTGCTCCTTTAATTGAAAAAAAAATTAGGGCTTGAATTACATTTTTCGAGGAGTTATAAGCTTAGAAAGATAGGGGGTCGAATAATTTACGCCTCTCATTTTGAAATGTCTATTAAAAAGTAAATAATTAATTTATGTTTAATAGGTTTATATATCACAAATTGAAGAGAAAAGGTCAATAAATAATATATTCAAATTTAAAACAAAAAAAAAAAATCAGTTTTTTAGAAATTTACCTGTAAAGTCCGAAGTTTAAAACCTTTTTAAAAAAAAAAAAAACACATTGTTTTGTTTTGTTTTTTTTTAAAATAAAACCTTGGTCCTTACTCCTTTAATTGAAAAAAAAAATTAGGGCTTGAATTACATTTTTCGAGGAGTTATAAGCTTGGAAAGATGGGGTGGAATTATTCACTATTTTCACGAAATTTCTGACACTGCTAGTGCTGCAGTGCTGCACACAAACACCACCGGAGTGTATACACACATTAGACGAAGGGCCCGGTAACAATATAGTTAAGAGAACCACTGATTATACACATACCTTTTAAAGAGACACGGGGCGTATATATACACACACGTTATACAATAGTTATATAGACTGCTATACAACAATATTAGATGCTTTTGAAGAAAGAAAAGGGGGGGGGGGATAACGCATCAAGTTCCAGAAATAAAATTACTTGCAAAAAGAACTCAAAATTATTTTTTTATGAAGTATCAATATGAAAGGTTTTTGTAAAAACATAAATAAATGAAAACAAGATAATGAAAAAATAAAGAGGGGGATGGAAATGTTGTCAGTGCAGGAGTGGGTAATTTATTTTCAAAAGTAGTAGAGCGAAGGTGGAAGAAAAGAGAGGGACACAGGGGAGAGGGAGAGAAACCGAGAAAGAAAGAGAGGGAGAAACAAAGAAAGAAAGAGGGGAATAGAGAGAAAGAAAGAGGGGAATAGAGAGAAAGAAAGAGAGGGGAATAAGAAAGAGTAGAAGGGAAAGATACAGAAAATAAATTTCTTTTTTTCTCTACTCTCTCTCTCTCTCTCTATATATATATATATATATATTTTATATTGTATTTCAGTTTTGTTGTTTTGTTTTTATAAACTGTTCTCATAGCGATTGTCGTCGGTTCAGAGGTTTCCTCATTCAAAAGGAAAATAAATGACTCATCGAGGAAGACGCCATTTTTATTATCTTATAAAAAACAAAACAAATAAACAAACAGTGGGCATGTCTGCCTCCTCCCAGCCTTCGTTAATTCAAAAGGCGCGTCTTTTCCCGCCTTTGCGCGGTTGAACACTGAATTGCATGGTGAGGTGATCGAATGTCAAACCAGGTGGAAAAAAAAAAAATAAAAAATAAAAAAAAAATAGAAAAAACAAAACGTATTGTATGCATGGGAATTTAGAGAATCGCTTTGACGATAGAGATCTTGTATTAATATGCACCTCCTCATTGCACCAATGACCTTTCGCCATTTTAAGAATCTGTTATTTATTTTTTCATTATTTGATGTATAATCACTTGCATAACAATTCCAACTGAGCTACAAACATCCTATGATTCATCATATCCGCTCTTTTTTTTTTTAGTTTTGTATTTAACATTTTTAAAGTATATATAAGTTATAAAATATATATATAAGTTATAAAATATATATACAAGTTATAAAATATATAAAGCCTGAAGAGTCCTAGAGTGGATGAAACGCGGAATATTCAGTGTAGCTTAATCGCCATATATATTTTATAACTTACTAACTAGCTCTACCTACGTATTGAGCACTTTTGAAGTAAATACTTAAAGTTTACGCATAAATTTATACTTCCATATATTAATTTTATGAGAGTAAATTAAGTAGTTATATATATATATATATATATATATATATATATATATATATATATATATGAGTAAATGAAGTAGTTATAACTAATGTATATATATATATATATATATATATGAGTAAATGAAGTAGTTATATATAACTAATATATATATATGAGTAAATGAAGTAGTTATATATAACTAATATATATATATGAGTAAATGAAGTAGTTATATATAACTAATATATATATATATATATGAGTAAATAAAGTAGTTATATATAACTAATATATATATATATATGAGTAAATGAAGTAGTTATATATAACTAATATATATATATATATATGAGTAAATGAAGTAGTTATATATAACTAATATATATATATATATATATATATATGAGTAAATGAAGTAGTTATATATAACTAATATATATATATATATATATATATATATATATATATATATATATATATATATATATATATATATATATATATATATATATATCGGAAGTAGCTCCCGCTCCTTAGGGGGAAAAATAAATAAAAATATTTTCTTCGATTTACCTGCAAATAACCTGTTGAAAAATTCAACAGACTTCCAAATTTATCTTCATCAAATAACCGATTTACTTGCCTCCCACCGTTGAATAAAAATGAAATTTCTGCTGTTTGATTATAACAACAACAAAAAAAAAAAAACGCGCCGTTTCTGTTATGCCATATATATATATATATATATATATATATATATATATATATATATATATACACACACACACACACACACACACACACACACACACTACCCCCTCCCCCAATAAATGAATAAAGCCGTACCCGCCCCCTCTGGGCAACAATTAACCTAGCTGTAATCTTCACAAAAAAAAACAAAGACAGTTGTTTTTTTTTTAATTATTATTTCAGATTAAAAAAACACACACAAAAACAAACATAACAAAAACATGATCGCCATGGTATTATGTGATAGATTCTAATGTTGATGAAATTTTGTATTAACATATTTAATAAATTTTTATTAATATATTTCATTAATATATTTTATTAATTAGGAAAACATTTTTTCGCTAGAAATTTAAACGATTTAATTTATGTAAGCATAAAAACAAAAATTTAATTCCCCATCAAAAGCTGATTATAAAATGAACGTGCAACGTCTATTCATCAAATAAAACAACTATACACAGTAAAACTCCTTTAATTTGAACTTCCTCTAAAGTTGGACTTGCTCTCATTTGGACTTCTTCTAAACCTGGACTTTCTCTAAACTTGAACTGTCTTGTCATTGAAATTGTATTAGCATATTTGATGAAGAGTTGCAGTAAAACTGTTTACATGGTTTAGTCAGATATTGCGCAGAAATGTTAATATTGGTACTATGTAATTAATGTAGATTAGCTATTGATAATTAATTTACACTAACTGTAATTTTTTTTTTCAGGTTGCTAAATTTAAAATAGTGTAAAACAACCAATCACAATGGCTTGAAACTCTAAAAGAAAACAAGTGACACTGACTTTACTCGAAAAACGTCAAATTATAGAAAAATTAGATGCTGGAGTTGAAAATAGCGTTATATTGAGATATTATAAGATTGGAAGAAGTACACTGTTTTACATCAAAAAGAAAAAGGAGGAAATATTGAAGGCTGCTCCTTTCTCTTCAAATAAAAGACATGTCAAAAGAAGGACTCTTCGTAGACCAAAGCAAGTTGAATTCGATCGAATATTGCACAAGTGGCTTGTAGCAAAACGGAACGAAGGTGTAGCAATATCTGGGCCCATGTTAATTGCTAAAGCAAAATCTCTTAAGGAAGAGTTGAATATCGCAAAAGATATGAAATTCGGCGAAGGCCGTCTCAGGAGCTTTAAGAGTATACATGGTATAAGACAATTAATAATGTCAGGCGAACAACGGTCTGCTGATACACACGTAGCATCAAATTATTGTGACAAATTCAAGACGATTCTGGTTTAACACCAGAGGATGTTTACAATGCTGATGAAAGTGGCGTAAATTGGAAGTGCTTACCTACAAAAATATTAGCTGGAACCGAGGAGCAGAAAATAAAAGTATTCAAATTAAATAAAGAAAGACTAACAGTGATGGTATGCGCTAATGCTTCTGGAACTCATAAACTTAAGCTTCTTGTCATCGGCAAATCAAAGTGCCCCCGAGCATTGAAAGGAGTTTCGCCTTTGCCAGTATCCTATTATTCTTCACGAAATGGATGGATGAATCAACAGTTGTTTAAAAAATGTTTTTTGCAAGAATTTGTGCCAGTTGTCCAGAGGCGTTTTCTTGAATTAGATAAACCTGATTCAAAGTGCTTGCTTCTGTTGGACAATTGTAAAGCACATCCTCCTGAGTCAGAACTAGTGTCATCTTGGCTACTTACCACCTAATGTGACTTCTCTCATCCAACCATTATCAATGGACCAGAGGTCATCTCGACAGCATCCGACAAGGCCAAAAACTTTGCAGCAAATTCTACCCTGTGTGACGAAGGCCATCAACTCCCCATATTCCCTCCTATAACAGACAACACGCTATGTAACATACAAATATCTGTGCGTGAGGTCGCCAAGCTAATCAAGAACCTTGACTCCAGTAAAGCAACTGGTCCTGACGGTATTCCAATTATAGTGTTAAAAAAAATTACAACCAGAACTTGCCCCCATACTTTCCAAACTGTTTAAGCTTTGCCTTAAGGAGAAGCGCTTTCCAACACACTGGAAAACCTCATCAGTATTCCCTGTATTTAAGAATTCAGGTGATAAGTCATCCCCCTCTCAGTACAGACCAATAAGTCTCCTGTGTGTCATGAGTAAGTTGCTGGAATCCACAATAAATAGAGAAGTAGTCAACCACCTCAGCAGAAATAACCTTCTTAGCGACACGCAATATGGTTTCCGCTCTGCTAGATCTACAGCAGATGTGCTAACGGTTATATCTCATAGGATTAGCGAATCTCTTGACAAAGGCTTCATTTCTAGGGTAATTGCTCTCGACATATCAAAGGCCTTCGATAAGGTTTGGCATAAAGGCCTACTACACAAGATTTCCAGCTACGGTATAACTGGAAATGTTTTCTCTATCATTAAGTCATTTCTCTCAGATAGGCTCATAAGAGTAGTTGTTGATGGGCAGAAATCAGAGGCCCACAGTATTAATGCTGGAGTCCCTCAGGGGTCCATACTGGGCCCAACTCTCTTCCTGATCTACATCAATGATCTCCCAAAACACATACTAAAATCTTTCGTTGACATCTATGCTGATGACACAACCATCTATGGCAACACATCAAAGGCCATAAATGATGATGTTTTCTCTGATTCTCTCTCCTCTGATCTTGAGCTCATGGTACAGTGGGGAAAGAGGTGGCTGGTTACCTTTAATGCATCTAAGACCAAGCTCCTATCTCTACATCATAAACGCTCTGATCCCCATCTGGCATCAATTGAAATGGATGGCTCTCGTCTAAGGGAGGCCCCAGGATTTGATAAGCTCCTAGGTTTGACCTTTACACCTGATCTTAAATGGAACACATACATCAAGTCTGTGGCCAAGGTCGCTGGGAAAATGGTGGGATCCTTCTACCACTCCAGAAGATATCTCACTAATGATGCAATTCTCTATCTATATAAGAGCCAAGTACGTCCAAAGATGGAGTACTGCTGCCACATCTGGGTGGGGGCTGCAAAAACCAGCCTATCCTGCCTTGACGGAGTACAAAATAGACTCCGTGGCTTGGTGGGGGATGCCCTTTTCTCTACTCTGCAACCTCTTTCCCACAGAAGAGACGTAGCGAGCCTGTCATTGTTCTATCGTTATTTCCATGGCAGGCGCTCGTCTGAGCTCCATTCTCTGGTCCCCCCTCGCCAATCTTTCTCAAAAAACACCCGACTAGCTGAAACCATTGTCAATAATTTTCCCCACTCCCTATCTGTGCCTAAATCAAAACGTAGATACCATGAACAAAGCTTCTTTCGTAGAACTGCACGCCTGTGGAACTCTATTCCGCTTGCCTGTTTCCCTCCAGACTTCAACCTGGATGTCTTCAAGTCCAACACAAACAAATTCCTAAGTAATGACACCTTACCAATTCTCCAATACTATTGCTACACTATCCCTTTGATTACTGTACACACAATAACCCTTATCCCTGAGTGGCCATTGGACCTTGATAAGTGGTGAACTCCATGTAAAAAAAAAAACCTATGGATCAAGGGATTATTTGGAACTTAAAATATTTCTACAGAAACGATTTCATGATGAATATGATAAATAGAACCGTCAGTATAACCGATTCTCAGCACCATTTTACTATCAAAGATGCCATATTTTCTCTCGTAAGTGCATGGAATCAAGTTTGAGCAAGCACATTAACAAAAGCATGGGGTAAATTATGCCCAGCGCCAAAGGCTTCTGAACTGAAAGAATTAGAGAATACATCTGGTCAAGAAAAAATTCTTGAAACCAAACGGTTACCGACCAACCATGCTGTTCTTAAATCACTTAATGCAAATGATGTTGAAATGTGGGTGCAACAAGATGAGGAAACTACTGATCAATATCCTGAAGGCAGTAATGGTGATGAAAATAGCGACAGCTCCCGTTCTCTTGACCCTTATGTAAATAACCAAGAACACTCTGATGAAGCAATATCATGGGATGATGCAGAAAAGTCTATGGAAACGGTTATAAAATTTCTAGAAAAAAGTCCTTACTATGTTTTGCAAACAATGTCACTCCGAAGAAATATAATCATAAAGAAGCTACAGAACCAAGAAATTGTAGATTTTTATGATCGCTTACGGAATACAATGGCAGCGCCAGAGAGCTCAATTGATGAAAATAGAAAATGCAATGAGACTCATTCAATGAATAAATAAAAAAAAACTATATTTTACATAAATGTATGATTTCTGTAGATGATAACTTAGGTAATAAATACCTAACAAGTAAGAGTAGATTTAATTTATTTTCAATGCTTTTGTCCCTGGTAATAATATTTAACAATTCTTACTTGCAATATATCGTAAACTCAACTTAATATATACTTGAAGTATCATATAGCAATGAATTTCATTTACTATTTCTTAATTCTTAGAAAATTAAAGTTAACTGCAGCACATTTTTTTATCACGAAACTTGAACAGCATCCTCTAATTTGAACGAAGCGGATGTTCAAATTATAGGAGTTATACTGTATTACTGATTCGTTTTGGTGTTTTTCGTCCTTATTAATTAAAACAGAAAAATTTCATAAAGATTTTGTCAAAAACGTTCATCGATTTTTTTTTTATTCAGAAAGAGGAGGGTCTTTTTTTCATGGCAGCAACAGCCGCCACCAACGGCGACGACGATAACAGCAACAATAATAAAATAAATCCGCTCCTCCCGATCGTCTAGATTCAAACACAGTAGGATTATAAACAGAAGTGCTACATAAAATTCTATTTTCTTGCTAATAGCTGATACACGTTTCTGAACAATTATCAGTCAGTTTCATTCTATTTCAGAATCTCCTACATTAAGTCCGATCTACCTGACTCTTAAGGAATGTTAAAACTACTATTGCGAATTAGCAGTGAAAAAAAAAAAATTTTTTTTAAGAATCTGTTTTTAAGGTCGTGGAGTCTGTGTTCGTAACGGATCCTTCAAGGTTGAGTATGAACTTTCTTGAGTTAATTTATTTCTCCGGCAACGCTAAGGCACAAAATGCCTCAGATTTTTAATGATTAAAAGAAAAACTTTGTTAGTTATTGTGTTCATTTAACTCGAGCTCAGTGTGATCGAACGGGTCATTTTTTATAAAGAAAAAATGTGAGCTCTAGTTAAATTATTTGAATCACGGGAAAAATGCTTGCATATTAAATAAAAGGCAAACAACACTTAAATTTATCTTCTTTCGATTCACTATATCTTGTCATACATATCTTCCATATGTATGAGAAAAGCATGGGATAAATTATGCTTGAAAAGCGAACATTAATAATTAGCTCCAGCATATTTGGGTAAATTTTTATGACGTGACCTAGCGTTGTTTAACCCCTAAAAAAAAAAAAAAAAAAAAAAAAATGAAGATCTACTGTTTTTTATTTTTTTGCCTGATACGTTTGAACGGCCTTTATGAATAATATAAAATAAGAAATTTTGAAAAAAAAAAAAAAAACACAAAATGTAACATTTTAGAGTGGGGGATCAATTTCCTATATAAATTTACCCTAAATGAGCACCCAATTTTTGGCCACCTAGCGATCACCGAGACATGTCACCTCTAGCATTTTTTCAAGTTTGGTGATTGAGGGGGGGGGGCGACAAAACATGATGAATTCAAATTTTTTCTTGGGGGTTGGGGGTATATCGGAAACATAAAATAACGATAAATTTAATTAATTTTTTTTTGAGGGAGGGGGATTAAATTTATTTATGAGACCATTTTGTATTTTTATGTAATAATTTCATAAACAAAACAAACCCCAAAATATAACAAATTCAATTTCGGGGGGAACAGGGGTGGGTGGGGGTAGATTACATTAGAAACATAAAATAACGAAAAATTTAATTAAAATTTTTTTGTATTTAATTTTTGGTAAATGTGGTAGACCAACACACAACCTACCTTTAAAAACTTGTTTCTAGAGTATTCGGGTATGATGAAAACGAATATCGCATTTAAAATTGAGGCTGGCAACTAGTTTTCACGATATTGCAAACATACTTTTCCGCATGTTATGTCACCATGTGAAGTGGCCATATTTGTTTAGACCGCGTGCAGAAACCGGGGCGGGGGCGTAATTAATTACAAGATAATGCGAAGCTAATCTTTTATTATTATTATTATTATTATTATTATTATTATTATTATTAAAATAACTGAAAAAAAGAAAAATAATAAATAAATAAAATAAAACATTGATTTTTTTTGTACGCGCATATTTTTGCTGTGTGTGGAAAGAGAGAGAGAGAGAGTGAAAAGGAGAGACAGAAAAAGAGAGAAAGAAAGAAAAGGAGAGAGCGAAAAGGGGAGAGAAAGGGGAGAAAAGGGAGATGGGGGTAAAGAATGAAAAGCGAGAGAAGGCAGAGGCGAGGGGAGAGAAGGGCCAGAAAAAGAGCGGGAGATTCTGGTTGAAAAATGTTTTCCGACAGACAAAACACCTGCTGCTTGATTATCTATTAATATATTCAAAACCAAAATATGTCAAGGTTATTTGTGGTGAGTTCGAAATCGTTTTCGTTGTATAAACACATTGATTAATAGTTTTAAATAGTGCGGTTATATTTTTATTAAATAATGTCTTAATATGAGAATATGCGTTGTGTGTGTTTTAATACTTTTACGCATAAATATGTCTGCAACAATAAGGAATCTTCGACCCCCCAAATCAACAGGGATTAGTCTGTAATGACCTGGTCCTTGTTGATTGCGGCATTATGCTGATTATGTGCAATTCTTGGCGGTCTACCCTCCCAGGCTCTGTGTTCTCTCTTTGAGAAGGGGTTATTTTAGTGCTAATCTCCCGAGGCGGAATGCCGACGGAGCTGCTCAGGCACTTTTTGCAGGTTAGAATGCCCCTCCTGGCTTCTCAATCCCACTTTCCGACAGATGGCATAAAGTCAGAAGAGATTCGTTAAAAGCACACTTTCCTAAAAACAAATTAAATTATGATTATCTAGCACATTATTGTAGACTGAGCTAAATTTATTTTGTTTTATTTTATGAAGTGGTCGGTAAGTAAAGAATTGAGGACCCCCACCAATAAAAAGAAATGCTACAAAGCACATTAGTTAATGTTTAAAAATGTGTATAACGGCAAAATATATGCATGAAAATAAAGGAAAGTAATGCATAAAAAATGTTTATGAAGAAATATTTTAATCAATCCTAAAATCATTTCAATAAAAGAGAAATACTTCTAGATTGTAATAATTTTGTTTTATTTTATTAAGTGATCGGTAAGTAAAGAATTAAGTTATTTGCTAATAAAAAAAATCTTACAAAGCACGTTAGTTAAAATTTAAAAACAATTGTGCTTAATGGATTAAAAGAGAATGTGCATTCTTCCACCTCCCTAGAAAACAAAAACAAAAGTAAAGCAATGAAATTGTTGCTGTGGAATAACGCGGAATAGAAACTAGCAAAACTGGGTCAGGAAGGAAACAAATATGATGATGATAATAGTAGTAGTAGTAGTAGTAGTAGTAGTAGTAGTAACAGTAGCAAGAATAAAGAAATGTAGAAGACAGATGTACACATGTAAGTGGGTAGGCCGAGTTTGTCCATGTAAGAGAAATCCTTCAAGTCTGAGGTAATTTTTTTTGTGAGTTCCCAGCAATAAAAAGAAATATTAAAAAGCACGTTAGTTAATGTTTAAAAAATGTGCATAACGGCAAAAAAAAAAATGTGCATGAGCACCTCCCTCCCCGAAAGTAATGTTTACGAATAAATAATTTAATCAATTTTGAAACCATTAAATTTTAGAGTATTTCTCTGAAGGGTAATTCCTTCTCAACTAAGGTAATTATATTTTGTTTTTAGGAAATAGTGGATAAGTTAAGAATTGATATCTCCGCTAATAAAAAAATTCTTAATGGAAAAAAAAAAATTGCATTCCCCCTCCACGCTCGCATGTCAACTCGCATAGGATTCAAATGCTTACATAACTTTTAACCTGTATGTGCATATAATTATCACATGGGTTCATATCCTACTTCTGACACCAATGTTATATTCTTCTGTTTTAATTAACACTTTGTTTTTTTTTCTATTCTTGCAGGGAGGCACGTAAATAAAACTTGTGTCACCAAAAATAATAATCTTCCTTGTGTGACATTAAAAACAATAATATATCGAAAATGCTTAAAACAATGAAAACATAATGCATGCTTAATGAATAGTAATACGCATTTATAAATATGTGAAAACAAAAACAAACAGAATATCTATGCATTTACTTGGTGGATTGGTTTGTTAGATTGATTGAGTCCATCATAGTCGAAATTTAAATATTATGGTGTTTTAGATTTTTTTGTTTTTTATCTTTTTGATGAAAAATGAGATTAAAATACAATTAATGAACGCATAAAAAGTAATAGTAGTAACGACACAATAATAAAAAGAAGATGGTCAATAAACATGTACGCACATTCTCTGTCGTTTGATTATTAATGTCACACATGTAAACAAAAAAATTCGTTTATAAGAAGATTAATTTAACAATTATCTACTTAAGAAAACTGTCACAAATTCTTAAATTAATTCCGTTGGAGTAAGTGATTTGTAATAAATTAATAGTGATAACTAATAACTGTTGTTTTGAAAGAATGGAATGTGGCAGCCATGTTTAATGTAACGATAAGTATTCTGCAGTGTTCGATAAAGTAACACTATAGAATGGGGGTTTATATCTGAGTAACGAATGAAATTGTCGTTAGAATTAAGATTGAAATATAAGAGAGCGTTTATTATTTTCCTAGGAAATGAGTTATAGAAAGCACGAAAATGGAAAAGAAAATAATTACAGTGAATCACTATAAACGTAAACCATGAAATACTTGCTTTGGTCATTACTCGAGAGTGAAGTAGAAAACAATGAGTGAATAAGGTGTCCTGCTACCACCTGTTTGTATAACTTATTTAGGAGAGTGAAGTAACTCGGGGAAAATTGTAGCAATTTAAAAACTAACTAAATTGAATGATAATTATCAGAAAACATGCATCAAGTACAGGCAGGTAGCATGGCCATTTTGAATTAATGTGTGACCCCCCAATGTTTCTTTATCGATAATGGTTTTTATAGATGGGAATAGTCATTTTATTTTATTAATATAGGCAATCGGGCATCTAAACAATATTGCTTCTACACAATTCCTTTATATGTTCTGGGTGAAATCTTCCCTGAATTCATAATCACTGGCCTTTGCTGATTTGAGTGTCAGGGGTAAAAATCTGAAATATTACATGGCTAATAAATCGCTGTAGTCACCAAGGAGGACTTCATGTAAACCAGACAATCTTTAGGCAGGATTTTGTAATTTGAAATGTCCGAGTTCATTTTGAGAGAAAATCTGAATAAAAATAATTATACTGCAGGTGAAGTTTGAACTTACAATCTCCATCTCTAAGTATAGCACGCTAACTGAAATATCGAAACTATTAAATACATAAACCCGATTGGTTATTTTTCTTTTACTCACCACCATCACCACCACTAAGAGTTGAATGTTGGCCAGTCAAAGGTAGCAAAAGAAAATAACCGAAAAGGATAAATGAAAACCCTTCTATTTCACTCTTTTACACTGGTGAAGATATTAGTGGAACCTCTAGATAGGAAATTAATTGGTTCTGATTTGGCGTTCGTATTTTGAAAGGCGTTTTACATGTAAATCGTCTAACACATTCCAAGCGTCATGAAAACACTCATTAAATTTTATAATATGAATAAAATCAGAATTAAATAAGAGCCAAATCGTACCTAACCTAAATCATTAATACCTTCACTTGCTATTTTTTTTTTTTTTTACTTTTCTTTGACATCCAAATATAAAATTATATTTAATATAAAATGACTGGGATATATGATTTTATTTTTTAATCATTATCTAAATATTAATGTATTTGTACGTACGTCAAGTGTCACAAAAACAATCATGATCGCAAATATTAATGTATTTGTACGTACGTCAAGTGTCACAAAAACAATCATGATCGCAAATATTAATGTATTTGTACGTACGTCAAGTGTCACAAAAACAATCATGATCGCAAATATTAATTAATGAGAAATGAATTACCTCACTTTATAGTCGTTCTTTATTAATTAAAAATCATTAAAACTTTACTCTCCAAAATTAAAAAAAAAATAGCTGTCTGTTTACGTATTCAGATTGGCTATTTTATAAAATTTTTAAAAAAATCATGTTGAGAGGAACCTGCTGTTTTTTTTTTATTATTGTTTCTTTTTTTTAAATTTAGAAACAATATGCAAGTGTTGATTTATACTTTATATAAAAAATTATTTTGTTTCTTTTTTTAAAATTTAGAAACAATATGCAAGTGTTGATTTATACTTTATATAAAAAAATTATTTGGTTTCTTTTTTTTTAAATTTAGAAACAATATGCAAGTGTTGATTTATACTTTATATAAAAAAATTATTTTGTTTCTTTTTTTAAAATTTAGAAACAATATGCAAGTGTTGATTTATACTTTATATAAAAAAATTATTTGGTTTCTTTTTTTTTAAATTTAGAAACAATATGCAAGTGTTGATTTATACTTTATATAAAAAATTATTTTGTTTCTTTTTTTAAAATTTAGAAACAATATGCAAGTGTTGATTTATACTTTATATAAAAAAATAATCAGAAAAAAGCAAAACAATTGATTGAGATTGTCGGACTGACTTCCTCATCTTGGTTGTTATTGTCACAACGTTTCGGCCGTTTTGCCCTCCGGCCTTCGCCAGGTGTTTTGTATCGAACTGGGGAACCGTTTGTTAGGAGTCTCGAACCCAACCCTTTATTATTATTACGGGGGTATCATGTTCGGACTCCAGCTAGGCTTTGGGACATAGTTGCTGATTCTCTGTTTTGAATGTTACTTTTTTCACTGCCTTCGTTCAGGATTGAACTCAGCACCTTTGGGTAACTGTAAACTTTGATACAACGTCTAGGACCACTCGGCCATATGTCACTAGGACCAAGATGAGGAAGTCAGTCCGACGATCTCAATCAATGAAAACACCTCATCTCAAAAATACAGACAATTACTAAGCAAAACAATGTTTGAATTTTCATTGAAAAAGTCGTTATCTGTTTTATTTTATTTTCTATTCATTTTATTTATGTGTTTGAAAATTTTTTTAATTACCATGGAATTTCCATGAGTCCTGCTAGTTTGATTACCCGTAAAGTCATGACTTCAATTAAATCTATGGGTACGCATGTGCGTGAAAGAAAAGGGATTCAAAGTGAATTGAATTTACTTGCAGCTAATTTGTGAAAAAAAAAAAACACGTCCACCTCTAACAAAAATGTCAGATGTACAATAAAAAATAAGCAAGAAATTTTTCCTCAATCTATATCCATCAAATGTGTAAAAATTGTAATGCGCGCATTAGTTTTTCAATTTTTTAAATAATTCTAATTTAGAGGTTAAATAGAAAAAATAAACTAAAGTCCAAGAAAAACATGTTTTCGAAGCAAAAATCAAATATTTCACAAAATTAATAAAAAGACATTTTAATAAAATAAAACCCACGATTTTCAAAGAATTAAGTGCCTAAAAAATAGTCTCCCACTCGTATCCTGAAATTTTTTTCGCATACGAAGATAAAAAAAAAATACGTTTCATAAGCAGAATCTTTCATATCTCGAGGTTTCACTAATACATACATACATACATACATACATACATACATACATACACGTTTTTAAATCAGTATTTGGTGATTTAAGTAGCAATATTATGACTTATGAATCTAAGGGTAAGAACTCCACCTTTTATTTATTAGTATTAAAAATAAAACATTTATCAGGATTAAATTAAAAAAAAAAATCGATTTCATACCACACGTACCAATATCTACTGTTAATCACAAATGATTTTTTATGTAATTTGTAGCAGAAAAAGTTATTAATCACAAAAGTATGAAGAAAAATTACTTATTTCTATTGGAAAAAAATAGACTTCTATGGTTTGTTGCTCTTAAAATTTTCAGGAGTCAAAATCGAAATCGTGTGTTTAAGATACCGACTCCACAACCCTGCTACCCAATTCAAATGACGATCTTGCATTTCCTTTGCTTATCAAATACTTAACAATAATAATAATAATAATAATAATAAAAATAATAATAATAACAACAACAACAAAACAATAAGCTCATAGCGTCAATGCAAAAAAAAAAAAAAAAAAATGAAGCGTTTCTGCATTGACGCCATAGGCATATTATATTAAACATTTGAAATGTTAACTGAACCATAACTAAACAGATTCAAAATATTTTTTTGGTTGTGGAGAAGAATTTTTATTCGAGTCAAAGCTGCGTGAAAGGCAGAAATTGTTTGATTCATTTTTTTTTATTAGCGGAAAAAAAAAAAAAAAAAAATCCCACCAAAAAAAATCTTGTCGATGAGAAGAAAGTTAATTATTTAATTGACCAAATTTGTTTTGAAGTTAACTGATGAAGGAAAGGATTTTAATAATTCACATAATTATTTTAAATGGTGGAGTTCTTAAAAAAAAAAAAAAGAATGAATAAATAAATTTAATTTAAAACGAACGAATGAATGAATAAATAAAAATCGAACGAACAAACGAATAAAAAAACGAACGAACAAACGAATAAAAAAACGAACGAACAAACGAATAAAAAAAACGAATGAATCCACGAATAAAAGAAAGTGAAAGAAAAAAAAACGAAAGAATAAATAAAAACAAATGAATGAATAATAAAAACAAATGAATGAAAACGAATGAATGAATAAAAAAAACGAATGCATATATGTATGAATGAAAAAAAATGAATGAAAAGACCGAATTAATAAAACAAACAAATAAAAAAACGAACGAATAAATGACTGAAAAAATGAACGAATAAAAAAACGAATGAAGAAAACGAACGAATGAATGAATAAAAAAAAAACGAACGAGTGAATGAACAAAAAAGACAAATAATGAGTAAAAAAGACAATTGAATGAATGAATAAAAAAAAAAAACGAATTAATAAGTAAAAAAGGACAAAGAAATAAATGATAATAAAAGATAAATGAACGGATGAATGAAAAAAAACGAATGGGAAAAAAAAACAGAACGAATGAAAAAAAAAACAGAACGAATGAAAAAAAAACAGAATGAATGAACAAAAAAAAACAGAATGAATGAAAAAAAAAACAGAATGAATGGAAAAAAAAACAGAATGAAGTGAACGTAAACAGTAAATAAATAAAAAAATGTGACTTCATTTTCTTAAAGGGGAGTTGTGAGAGAAGGTCAGTTTTATCTTGTAAGCCAATGCGTATTACAAAACTCAACATTCTGTTGTTGAGTGCAATTAAGTGGGGTGGGGAGATATGCTTATGCAGCCGAATTTGAAATTAGTTGCTCTTCCGCGTTTACTATCCAATAGCAAAGAGGCAAACATAAAAAGCAGCAGCTGCGTGTATGTTATATTTTAGGCACACTTGAGAGACAATGGGTACCCCATGTAAGGGGGCCGGCGTGGGGAGCATATGGTGAGGCAAATGTTGCACAGTCACCAACCACAACTCTCCTGAACGGCCATTGTTAGTTGCAAGGAGAAGTGAAGCTCGACTGGAAACAATGAGCAGAACCTGATATTATTTCAAAGTAATACGTTTCTATTAAATCCATAGTTGAAAGAATATTTTAATTCAAATATTTTCCCAAAAGAACTAATGAAATGTAGTCACTGACAAAACTATAACTCATCACACCTATTAAAAATACTGTGCATTTTATTATTATAAGCTAGCAGAGATAACGGCGTTGTCTGAAGCAAAAGTATTATTTATTTCTATTAAAACTTCTCTCTTTACCTATCTTTCTCCCCTGTCCAGTCCACATACACACAGGCAACTCTCCTTTATATAATGGATAATTGGCTGAGTAATTTGGTAGAGACAGCAGAGATCAAATTTTTTAAAATTTTGACAACAATTTTGACACCTTAACAATTATTGTTTTGAGCTCAAATCAAATTAAAAAGTTTGATCCATGTCCAAGTAACCTACATCTAAAATTTCAGGTCTTTAGACCCAAAATTGATGGAGGAGTTTGATAAAGTTTTCAAAGGACAAAGCGTTGAACTTTGACCATTTGACAGCCAAATTTCTGGCCAAAAACCGATTAAAAAGATTTTCCTAAATCTCAATACCCCTTATGTCAAATCTCGAGTCTGTAGACTGAAAATTGACACAGTAGTTTGGTAGGGAAATGTACACACACAGACAAACACACACAGACAATTTCACTCTTACAGATATATAGATTATCAGTAGTAATATTGTAACCCAAACGTGTGGCTCCCTCGTCAGATTGCCGACTCCCAACGTTGTGTACTGTGGATTTTTCGTTCATGGCTGGATCGTCATTTTCTCGCTGGCGACTGTCGGTGGGGACATGCGTGCTTTCACAAAAGTACAAATATGAACAAAGAAAGGAAAACACAAACGCCAACGTTCACATATAAATTGACTGTTGGACTTGTGAGTGTGTCTTCTCCTCGTCCTATTGATGTTACATTCGTTTATCTGTTTCACAGTCAACTCTAAAAATTGTCCACAACTATTTCACAGTCAACTCTAGAACTGTTCAACTGCAGTCGTTATAAACTCCCCGTCGACTAGCGCATCTAGATCTCAACTGACTGTCTCCTCTGTCTTCGTCTCTCAGGTCACCCACCCCACCCTGGCTACCGGAAGCTGCCCTTCCCTCTTTTATCAGTAGGTTTCTATTGTTTGCTATTTCCAATGTATTGTTGATTGTAGGATAATTCCAATTTCTTTGATTATTCTAAGCTATTTCCTCTTCCTTTCTCTATCCCCCCCCTCTCAGCACTTAGTGGCTCAAATCCACCCCAGGGCCACTTTATAGTATGACAATATTACTCAAAGTGATTTAATGAACAAAGTTTAAAATTTAAAATCATAACTTCTATTTCATTATTTTTATTGATTTCTTTTATTGATTAGATTACTTTGGAATAATTACATTAAAAAATAAAATTTGCATAAAATGCTTACCCCTTACTATTGGTAAAACCTCTGTGAGAATATTCAGCTCTCTGCTGACTTGAACAACATCTGTGGCACATACGATGGCTGAAGCATAAACAAGATTGTATTCCTGAAATTAAATTCCACTGACATCATTTCAGATGGAGAGGTGGGTTGAACACTACCAAGAACTCAGAAGAGAACACAGATACAGTCGCCAAGGGACCACGAAGAGCTAGATATCTTCCCCTTCTATATCAGAATTGAACAAGGCCTTAGACTCCTTAACTTTTAGCAAAGTTCCAGGAAAAGAATGCATCCCACCTGAAATCATTAAGGTGGAAAAGACAGCTCTCTTGCACCAATTGCACCAGCTGCTGCAGCAATGTTGAGAAGAAACAGTGTCCCATAAGATGCGTGATGCAAGCATCATCACTGTACAAGAATAAGGGTAATTACAGTGACGATAACAATTACAATGAAACATCCTTCCATAGTGTTGTTGGGAAGGACTTTATGTTGTCCTCAATAGACTGCTATCACAGTATGTATACTCGAGGCACAATGTGGTTTAGAGTAAAAAGATCAGGCATCAATATAATCTTGTGACAGAAAAATGTCCATAATGCTGTACATTTCCATCATCGACCTTGTCAATAGAAACTTCCTGAAAATGACCATATCTTTTCATGACATGCAGTAGAAGAGGTCTTCTTATTTTATTCTTTCCCAATCAAGAATGGAGTAAAACAGGGAAATGTACTTACTCCAACACTATTTGGCATTTTCTTCTGCTGTTATCCAATACATTTAACAAGTCAGAGGAGAGAGTGTACTTCCATTTCAGAAACTTCACCCATGTCCACCTCCGAGCAAAAAGTACTCATAATGTGAAATCCTTTCTGTTGACGACACAACAGCACTATCATCATATTCTGAAGAAGCATTGTAGGGACTCATCAACTTCTTCGTACATGTATGCAGATTTTGGCATGACTATCAGCCTAAAACAGACAAGTCAAAGTTGTAAGCAATGATCCAAACATCATGATTGGTGACTACACCTTTAGACTGTCGAGAATTTCACATATATTAACAATCTCTCTGAATATGCCAAACTCCGCAAACGTGGCAGCAACAGCCATGCCTTGTTTAGGAAAAAGAGCCTGGAACAACAAAATGAAGGTGCATCAGGCCTATATGCTCAGCACATTGTTCTACGACATTTAATCATGGAATCTACTGTTACCAAAAGAATAAACTCAATAACTGTGCAACTTCAGAAGAATCCTGAAAATCACCTGGCAAGGCAATGTCTCAAATAAAAGTCTTTTATCAAGTAGATATCGCAAGCATGTTCTCTCTGCTTACCCAATGATGACTCTGGCGGTTTGGCCATGTCAGGAGGAGGATACTAAAAGATATTTTATATGATGAATTTGAAACCAGATTTAGACCACCGAGAAGATTTGACTTATGCTTTAAGGATGTCTACAAATAAAACTATCAATCCAACAGGCTTGGAGTTGGTGGTTGAAGGCTGCAACCACTGGTGGTGTGAAGGCGTGCTCTAAGAAGAGTTAAGGGAGAAGAGAGTAGGGACGGCAGACGACTGCAACAGAGCTATCAGAACCAGACCTCAGCTACACATCTGGCAACTGCAACAGAATCTGTCAATCCATGGTAGGCTGGCACATTCACAGTGGAAGCTGCTATTTTGGCAACAGACTAATCTGAGGGGGAGAGCAAGGGAAGGGGAAAGAAAAGAGGAGAGAGAAAGTAAAGGGGAAAGAAAAGAGAAAAGAGGAACAAATAAAGACTTGGCAAAAGAAAAATAAGTTTGGACCTCCATTTCTAAAAGTTGTCAAACATGTTAGCATATAACGCAGACGTTTAACCGATTATTATTGTTGTAGTTATTTTTATTGTCATTATTGCTATTATTGTTATTGCTATTACTTTTATTATTATTGCTATTATTATTATTGTTATTATTTTTATTGTCATTATTGCTATTATTTTTTATTATTATTGCTATTATTATTATTGTTATTGAAAAGGTTCACACTGGTGGTACGAAAATTAGGAACTTTGTTGGAAAAAGTGTTGCATTTCGTAGGAACAACCTTTTCCGAAACAATCAGTCTCAGCTGTATAAAGAATTAAATGGTAGTAAACAGATGGGAAATAACATTCCAAATGCAGATGATGCAAGGAAGTTCTGGAGTGGGATTTTTTCGGTCAAAGGGTGACATAATTAGAAGGCCAGCTGGTCGGGAGAGGTCAGAACAAGCCTATCAGGAATGTAACAGATGAAGAATGTTAAGATAACCATTGATGACGTGAAGGCTGGCATACGAAGGATGACAAACTGGAAGACATCTGGTCCAGATGGAGTGATGGGATTCTGGTTCAAACACTGCTAATGCCTTTATTCACCTATAGCTGCTGCTCTGCAAAGGGTCATAGAGTTGGGAGATGTCCCTGATTGGCTTGTTAAGGGAAAGACAACACTGATTTGGAAGGATCTTACAAAGGGAACAGATGTTAGCAGTTACAGACCAATTACATGTCTACCACTAATGTGGAAACTTAACTGGAATCTTAGCAGAAAACAATTATGGACATCTTGTAAGTAATGGTGTTTTCCCTGATGAACAGAAAGGGTGTCGGAAAGGCTCGAGAGGTACCAAGGAGCAATTACAGATTGATAAGGCAGTAATGCAGGACTCAAAGAGAAAGAAGAGGAATCTGAGTGTAGCATGGATTGATTACAGAAAGGCTTATGATATGGTTCCTCATTCATGGATACGTGAAACATTATTGATGATAAAGGTCGCTGGGAATGTGATAGGGCTTTTGGAGACAAGTATGGCTCAATGGAAAACGATGCTGACAGCAAACAGAGTGGTGCTAGGGCAGGTTGACATTAAACGTGGAATATTCCAAGGAGATTCGTTATCTCCACTTATTTTTGTAATGATAATGATGCCATTGAGCATCCTCTTGAAGAGAGAGAAGTTGGGGTATAACTTTGGATCTGGTGGAAGACGTCTCAACCATCTATTGTTTATGGATGATTTGAAGATATTCGGTAGAAATCAGAAGGAAATGGAGAGACTGGTAGAGTTTGTAGGGACATAATCAGGAGATATCGGGATGGAGTTTGGGATTAGTAAATGTGCGGTGCTGGTGATAAAAAGGGAAGTAAAGGTTCATTCGAATGGAATAGTGCTGCCAAATGGAGAAATTATGAAAAAAATAGAAGATACAGGGTATAAGGGTGTAGGCATCATGAACAGAGAAATGAAAGAGAAAGTCAGGAAGGAGTATCTTAGAAGAGTGAAACTAATTGCGAAGTGGATTGGTCCAGACAGAGTATTGCAAAGGACTCCAAATATATTGGGAGGTCTGTAAGAAGGTTGGGGTGAAGTGTGCTGGAAAGTGGGTTGAGGAGGTGCCTGATGAAGTGAGAACAAGTGAGGATAGCAATATAGAGGTATGGTGAGACAAAAGTGTCATAACGACCATCGGCATTGACAAAGTCTCAAAAAAGTGGAAGATTGTAGACTTCTCAGTACTCTGAGACAGGAACGTGAGAGAGAAGGAGAACGACAAGTGGAGCAATTATGTTCCATTGGCCTTGGAGATAAGGTGCATACATGGGGTTAAAACACAAATAATCCCGGTTGTAGTTGGTATGCTATGAGTAGTATCAAGTCGTCTGGAAGGACATTTGAAAAAACTAGGAATCCTGAATGTTTTAGGCGGCCTTCAGACCTCTGCTATTGTAGGTACAACCAACATCCTTAGGAAAATTCTTGATCTTTGAAGCTCCTGGTTTGGAGACGAGATTGAGGGAAATCCTCTGATAATGAATCCCATCTCTATTCAGGGGGAAGTTGATAAACGAAATCAGAATTATTATTACTATTATTGTTATTATTCTAATGATGATGCTTACAATGATGACGATTTCATTGCAGCAAAAATAATAAAAAATAATAGAATGATTAAAACGCCTCATTAAATGAAATTATCAATTTTCTGCTCATATTGCAAGCTCATCGTAAATGCTAAAATAATTGCTCTGCTATAGCGTTGTATAAATTTATAAAAATGGAAATGTCAAGATATTATTCGTATGATGAGCATCCGTATATGAAAAGGAAAGAAACAATGAAACAGAAAAATAGAAAACTGTAGAAATAAAAAAAGAAAAAGAATAAAAAGAAAAAAAAATTTAAAAAAATGTAAGAAAACGAAAGGAAGGGAGTAGAGGAAAGAAAAAAGAAAAGAAAAAGGGTGAAAAAAAGAGGGTGCCAAAAAGAGGAAAGAAAGATAAAGGAAAAAGGGGTGGAAAAGGAAAATCATTAAAACAAGAAAAAGAAAAAAGAGAATGAAGAAGAAAAGAGAATGAAGAAGAAAAGAGAATGAAGAAGAAAAGAGAATGAAGAAGAAAAGAGAATGAAGAAGAAAAGAGAATGAAGAAGAAAAGAGAAGGAAGAAGAAAAGAGAAGGAAGAAAAAAAGAGAAGGAAGAAAAAAAGAGAAGGAAGAAAAAAACAGAGAAGGAAGAAAAAAACAGAGAAGGAAGAAAAAAACAGAGAAGGAAGAAAAAAACAGAGAAGGAAGAAAAAAAACAGAGAAGGAAGAAAAAAAACAGAGAAGGAAGAAAAAAAACAGAGAAGGAAGAAAAAAAACAGAGAAGGAAGAAAAAAAACAGAGAAGGAAGAAAAAAAACAGAGAAGGAAGAAAAAAACAGAGAAGGAAGAAAAAAACAGAGAAGGAAGAAAAAAACAGAGAAAAGGAAAAAAACAGAGAAAAGGAAAAAAACAGAGAAAAGGAAAAAAACAGAGAAAAGGAAAAAAAACAGAGAAAAGGAAAAAAAAACAGAGAAAAGGAAAAAAACAGAGAAAAGGAAAAAAAACAGAAAAGGAAAAAAAACAGAAAAGGAAAAAAAACAGAAAAGGAAAAAAAACAGAAAAGGAAAAAAAACAGAAAAGGAAAAAACAGAAAAGGAAAAAAACAGAAAAGGAAAAAAACAGAAAAGGAAAAAAACAGAAAAGGAAAAAAACAGAAAAGGAAAAAACAGAGAAAAGGAAAAAAACAGAGAAAAGGAAAAAAACAGAGAAAAGGAAAAAACAGAGAAAAGGAAAAAACAGAGAAAAGGAAAAAACAGAGAAAAGGAAAAAACAGAGAAAAGGAAAAAACAGAGAAAAGGAAAAAACAGAGAAAAGGAAAAAAAAAGAGAAAAGGAAAAAAGAGAAAAGGAAAAAAAACAGAGAAAAGGAAAAAAAACAGAGAAAAGGAAAAAAACAGAGAAAATGAAGAAAAAACAGAAAATGAAGAAAAAACAGAAAATGAAGAAAAAACAGAAAATGAAGAAAAAACAGAAAATGAAGGAAAACAGAAAATGAAGGAAAACAGAAAATGAAGAAAAACAGAAAATGAAGGAAAACAGAAAATGAAGAAAAACAGAAAATGAAGAAAAAACAGAAAATGAAGAAAAAACAGAAAATGAAGAAAAAAAACAGAAAAAGAAAAACAGAAAATGAAGAAAAAACAGAAAATGACAAAAAAAAAACAGAAAATTAAAAAAAAACAGAAAATGAAACAAAAAACAGAAAAGGAAAAAAAACAGAAAAGGAAAAAAACAGAAAAGGAAAAAAGGAAAAGGAAACAGAAAAAGAGAAAAGGGAAAAAAACAGAAAAGGAAAAAAACAGAAAAGGAAAAAAACAGAAAAGGAAAAAACAGAGAAAAGGAAAAAAAACAGAGAAAAGGAAAAAAACAGAGAAAAGGAAAAAAACAGAAAAGGAAAAAAACAGAAAAGGAAAAAAACAGAAAAGGAAAAAAACAGAGAAAAGAAAAAACAGAAAATGAAGAAAAAACAGAAAGTGAAGAAAAAACAGAAAATGGAAAAAAAAACAGAAAATGAAAACAGAAAATGCAAAAAAAAAACAGAAAATGGGAAAAAGCAGAAAATGGGAAAAAACAGAAAATGGGAAAAAACAGAAAAGGAAAAACAAAAAAAGGAAAAAACAGAAAATGGGAAAAAACAGAAAAGGAAAAACAAAAAAGGAAAAAACAAAAAAGGGAAAAAACAGAAAATGAAGAAAAAACAGAAAATGAAGACAACAAAAAAAACAGAAAAAGAAAAACATAAAATGAAGAAAAAACAGGAAATGACAAAAAAAACAGAAAATGAAAAAAAAAACAGAAAATGAAAAAAAAAAAACAGAAAATGAAAAAAAAAACAGAAAATGAAAAAAAAAACAGAAAATGAAAAAAAAAACAGAAAATGAAAAAAAAAACAGAAAAGGAAAAAAAAACAGAAAAGGAAAAAAAAAACAGAAAAGGAAAAAAAAAACAGAAAAGGAAAAAAAACAGAAAAGGAAAAAAACAGAGAAAAGGAAAAAACAGAAAAGGAAAAAAACAGAGAAAAGAAAAAAACAGAAAATGAAGAAAAAACAGAAAATGAAGAAAAAACAGAAAATGAAGAAAAAACAGAAAATGGAAAAAAAACAGAAAATGGAAAAAAAACAGAAAATGAAAAAAAAACAGAAAATGCAAAAAAAAAAACAGAAAATGGGAAAAAACAGAAAAGGAAAAACAAAAAAGGAAAAAACAAAAAAGGGAAAAAACAGAAAAGGGAAAAAACAGAAAAGGGAAAAAACAGAAAAGGGAAAAAACAGAAAAGGGAAAAAACAGAAAAGGGAAAAAACAGAAAAGGGAAAAAACAGAAAAGAGAAAAGGAAAAAAAAAACAGAAAAAGAAATGGGAGAAAACCTGTTAAGAGAAAACTAAACAATATAGAAACAAAGATAAAACTAACAAAAGCAATGGATGTTCTATAATAGATAAAATGAACTAAATATATAATAAATATTAATAAAATCGACCATTTTGTTTATTTGACGAGAGGATCGAACGTCGACCAAAGTGTGAGGATGGAATTTTAACTATTACACAACTTTGATGCTGTTTAACTCATCCTCTCTCTCTATATATATATATATATATATATATATATATATATATATATATAGGTGTGTGTATGTTCCCTATAGAAGGAAAGATGAGAGAATCTACATAAAAAGTGTATTTGTATGTAAAATTAGAAACTCTTTAAAATTTCAAATATGTATATATCAGAAACCCCTTAAAACACACACATATATATATATATATATATATATATATATATATATATATATATATATATATGGTATAATCACGTTGCCACACCGGTTAGATCACCATAGTTAAGCAACGATGAACCTGGTTAGTATCTGATGGAACAAAAAAAATCAATAAAAATAAAATATATAGGTATATATCAGAAACCCCTTAAACCGTATGCAGGTATACATAAGAAATCAATAAAAATAAAATATATAGGTATATATCAGAAACCCCTTAAACCGTATGCAGGTATACATAAAAAATCAATAAAAATAAAATATATAGGTATATATCAGAAACCCCTTAAACCGTATGCAGGTATACATAAAAAATCAATAAAAATAAAATATATAGGTATATATCAGAAACCCCTTAAACCGTATGCAGGTATACATAAAAAATCAATAAAAATAAAATATATAGGTATATATCAGAAACCCCTTAAACCGTATGCAGGTATACATAAAAAATCAATAAAAATAAAATATATAGGTATATATCAGAAACCCCTTAAACCGTATGCAGGTATACATAAGAAATCAATAAAAATAAAATATATAGGTATATATCAGAAACCCCTTAAACCGTATGCAGGTATACATAAAAAATCAATACAAATAAAATATATAGGTATATATCAGAAACATCTTAAATCTACAAATACATATGGATATTAGTGTTGGGATGATTAATCGAAATCGGAACTTTTTTGGTATTGGAAAAAATTGTGCATATTTTCCAATGCCAAAAACACTTTTTTGATTTGATTTGTTGAAAACAAAATCTACTAGTAGTGAGGATAAAATAATAATTTATTGATTTTAAAACTAACATCTATACTGTAGATAATCCCACACTATATATTTAAGAAAATATCTGCACATTTAACATGTGTTTTATGGTAATCGGAGAAAAATAACATCTCTATAGTTAAATATATAGAAATTTATTAAGAATCGGAATCGATAATTGCATTGGAATCGGGAAAAATATTGGACTCGTCCAATCACTAATACATTTATGTATCTAATAAAATTTAAAACATATGTATAAGATATAAATTTAGAAAGTTTTTCCAAATTTCAGCTTCTCCCGATTACATAGAGGAGTGAAAAGGGAGGCAGTAAAAAAAAAAAAGAACATAGTGTTCCTCATTTAATCCCGAGCAATGTCAGATCTTTTGTTCTCTCTCATGAAAACTGAAAATACAGCTTATAGTATGAGAATCATCATCATATTCGATTGAATGTTCGTTTAACATGCTGGCATGTGTTGGACGGCTTTAAAAACTGATTTCCAAATAACATCTTTTTATTACTTTCTCCCATATTTCTTTGACCTTCCCTTATGAACTGAACCTGCTACCTCAACTGTTCTACATCTACTAACCCAAGAACAATGATTCATTCTTTCAACATGTCCACACAACGGAACTCTACTCTTCTCCACATATCTCTCTATATTGTCTAATAAAATGATTAAAAACATTATCCAGATCCCCCCCCATATTAAAAAAACAAAAATGAAAATTCTGTGCGATGTTTGTACCCATGACGAAATGAAAATATATTTTTTAAAAGTCATGTAAATTGATCAAGTAGTTTTATTTTTAAATAAAAAAAAAAAAATCAAATTTTATGAGTAACAAGAGCAGCTATCTTGTTTGCCATTTTAAAAACAATCTAAAAAAAATTTTTTTTTTTAAGTGATAATTCAATAATTCAAATCCGTGAGATTTATGTTACAATACCTATGAATTTCCCATTAATCGCTTAAAAATCATTTTCTTTATAAAAATTAAATTAATCAATTTGTGTGATTTTTGGAATATGATATCTTCGTTTTGTCATGGGTACGTACATCATACAGATTTTTCTTTGTGTGTGTGCGTGTTTTTTTTTTTAATATAGGAGCGATTCTGAACAAGAACCCCTTTTTTATACAGTAAACTTCGGAAACTATAATAAAAACGAATTCTTATGTTCGCTCAGGATTCAATGAGTAGTACTACTACTTTTCAATAACATCACATTACTTTGTTTTTATTGAACCTCCCTTCTCTTTCGTCCCCTAATATAGTCGGAAGAAAATGAAATATTACAAAACACTGAATATGTTTGAAATTTTATTAAAATTGCACATAGATATTTGAAGTTTTAAGGAGATTTTGTACCCATGGGTTACTTAGAAGTAAGGAAACGTAGATAATCAGTGCATAAAGGGTAATGTAGCGATCTGGAACCACTTCCATTGTCCTCCCCAGACAATTTTATACACATGATATAAATTTCATAAAAATGGGACACATGCAAAATTTTAAGGGAGCCATGTCCTCCTCATAATGGTATATTTAGAGATTTGGAGATAGTTTGATTGTCTTCCCCGATAAATTTTACATAACACGCTTTTAGATTTTATGTAGATTCTCTAACCTTTCTTTCTATAGGGAATGCACAAAGATTACACACGCAGCAAATATGAGTTTATTAACATTTCTATGGAAACAGTGTCCACAGGCCTTCTCCTCCTGTGAACCCAATAAGGTAAATTAAAAAGTACAAATACTCAGAAATTAATATCATGCTACATAGGTCAATAAAAAAAAAAAAAAAATGTTGCAAAAGACAATCTTTATTTTATTCTTTCAGTCCAGCACCTCTTAGCAGACAATGTTCTTTTTTTGCCCTGTTTCTTTTAGCCTTCTACTCTAATAGTTTCTTCCCCAGAATTACTGGATTTTGGAATTCCTTTCTGGTTTCCTGCTTCCCCAACTGTACTAACATGCATAAGTTCAAATGTACTGTGAACAGACATCTTGCTGCTCAACACCCCACATAGTATCCTGCAACGCATGTCCCTGATAGTAGCCCCCTACATCAAAGTGGCACTATGCCTTGTTTGGGGTGAAAATGTAATAAAAAATAAAGTTTCCTTTCTTACATAAGGTTTCGTTAACTATTTTCTTCAGTGAAGAACTGCTATACGTTGAAATTATGAGTTCCTTTCCCACAATAATACCACAATGATCGGATATTATGATATTTGAAAAGGAGGCTATATTAAAAGGAGGTCACTTATATTATTGTCAAAGATTGGCCTTTTAAAGCCAAATTTCACAAATTTAGCCTTATTTAAATCAACTTAGTGTTCAAAAATTGTATTTGACCTTTTTCAAAGCGTAACGTACGGACTAAGGAAGGAACAAGCAGAATGTTATACAGATTAGAAATGATAGCCTATCTAACAAGATGACCCGCATTACTGTGAATATAAGTGAAACATGGCTATACTGGCAAAGCATAAGAGGAAGTTTATGTCTTTGGAATGAAATGTTTAAAAACTATCGTTTGAGTAAAATTGCAAAATAGTGAAAGAAATACAAATATCAAGAACAGGCTTAACTATTAACAGATTCATCAACAATGTTATTAATATCTTCTGTTATGCATTGATATTGCCAATTGCTGCATAGGAAGCTCAATATCTTTGAAATAAAATGTGTAAGAACTATTATTTTTGGAGTAACTTTGCGAGATTGAAGAAATGCAGATATTAGAAAAATGTTTAATATTAACATATCTATATCATTATTTACAAAAAAAAAAATATGATTTTAACATGTTCCCCGGTTACCCAACTCCTGTTATGTAAACAAATTATATCAAGAAGATGTAAGAAATATCAAGAGGACGTAAGGTGCTAATGTATTAGAACGGTACCAATTTGAAAGTCCATCATCTGCCTTTGGTTTCTTCGTGAACATTATTAATTATAATCATTTTTAAAAAGACAACGCCCTTCATTTCTCAACTGAATTTTTAAAAATTAATTCTAATTTAATGTATATGAAGAAAAAAGACAATGTTGGATTTCAAAACATTTTTTTCGATTGTAGGTTTCAGCATCCTAATTTCATTTTTCAAATTGGCACCGCTCTAATCCATTAGTACCGAATGACCATCAAAGAGAAGGGCCAACCTGATTGGCATGCCGCTTCTGACAACTTAAAGACTGACTCAACACAGATAAGTAAAGGGATATTTTTTTTCAAGCATGCGGCGAAGCACACTGGAGTATTTACAGAAGTCAAGTAACATCATATATGATGACCTACAGTTTTTTTTTTTTAATGAGTCACTGTCTATCAAGGTCCAAAGGCTACGCGAGGACAAGAGTTAATTAGGAGGAGGGTGAGACAACACCATGAGAATGGGTAATGATCATTGCAATCGGAAGAATTTGATTATTTAAAAAGACGGATCAACAAAATTTTTAACATTGGGCTTTAAAAGGACGATGTTGTAGCCAGCTGGGAGCCTGCCCTGTGGTATTGTGTTCCACAAACAGGTTGTTAAAGACCAAGAAAGTGTAATTTAGAGTTTCATGTTCAACATAATAGAACAATCAGACGAATTTTTAAAAATTACTTTTTTTTCTTTTTTTGACAAAATAAACCTAGTAATTTTTTTTTAATATTCTAGTTTGATCCCCCACCCCGCCCATTCGAACATTAGTCACTTCGTCTTAGTCATCAAAGAAACATAAAAAATAAAGTAAAAAAAAAAAAAAAAAAAGAATGACATGAATGAATTAAAACTTTGATAATCTGAAAATTTCATCTTCAGCGATTCCATTTTGTTTTTAAATGTTGGAAGGTGATAACGTACGTACAAACATAAAATTGGAACAGAAATTGTACTAAAAATGTACCCGCAAATATTTTTTTTAATGGAGTCATTAAACCTCAAACTGTAAATAAAAAGGTTTTTAAAAGTTAAAAAAAAAAGAAGAAAAAAATGAAAACTAATTCTTCGCCGTCTATTTTCATTTAAGAAAGATGTCAGCCCGCTCCCTCCTCTACGTCAGACATTTTTTTTTTAATAAATTCAACCATTTATTCTTAAGTGTCGTTTGAGTTTAAAAATAAAGACCCCCCCCCTTAACTCCGTCTTTTCATTTTCATCCCATTGATTGCGGGAAAAATATTAAACAAAAAATAAATTGACAATAAACCTAATATTTTTGTTTGCTTTTTTATATTCTAGTTTACCCCCCCCCCATATTCGAACATTAGTCACTTCGTCTTAATCATTAAAAGAAATAAAAAAAAATAAAGTAAAAAAAAAAGAAAAAGAAAACATGACATCAATGAATTAAAACTTTGATAATCTGATTACTATAAGATTTAAGCGCTCATCGGCGTCAAATTACCGTTATAATTTATGTGGGTTAGGGACGAGCAGTGAAAGTAAAAATCACTTTTTTAAGCAATAAATAACCAGAAAAAAAAAATCAGAGCTAAAATTTAAAAAAAATGGCAATTTACAAGGGTCGCGACTATTGAAAAGAAATTCGGTAAAGACATTAAACATACTTGTATGTTGTTATTACTAAATGAAGAAACATTTCTATTAAAATCCACTTATGCATTTAAAATTAAGAGCCTACTTGAAATTTGTCAACATCATGTGAATAAACTAAATCAAAACAAAATTACTACCGAATTTGACCTGATGTCGTGGTTATCTAAAAACGAAAACATTTAACTGGTAATTATTCCTCATTTAACAATATCTATTAATATATATTTTCTCACATTCTTTCATGGTCACAACCTTTATACACTGCCGATACATTATAATAAGTAACTTTTTTTTTTTGTTTTTTTTTTTTTGTGTTTCTAATGTCAAAATTTGTATCGTAGCCTTGGAGGCTTGTAAAAACATGGACGACCACATAATTCTGGTTTCGTTTACCAGCGTCTCTCTGGAAAGGGATGAGATTCATTCTCAGATGACTTTCCATCAATCCCGGCTCCAAACCAGGAGCTTCAAAGATCAAAGGTTTTCCTAAGGATGTTGGTGGTATTTACAATAGCAGAGGTCTGAAGGCCGTCCAAAACATCGGGGATTCGTAGTTTTTTCAAATGTCCTTCCAGGCGACTTGATACTATACCTAGCGTACCAATTATAACCGGGATTATTTGTTTTTTAATCCCGTGTATATGTCTTATCTCCAATGCCAACGGAGCATAATTGCTTCACGTCTCGTTCTCCTCCTCTCTTACATTCCTGTCCTAAGGTATTGAAAAGTCTACAATTTGCCACTTTTTTTTAGACCTTGTCAATGACGGCCAAATCCGGATGATTATGTTCCAATTGCTTGGTCGTTATGACACTTTTGTCCCACCATACCTCTACCTTGCCATCCTCACTTGTTCTCACTTCATCTGACACCTCCTCGAACAATCTTCCACCACACTTAACTCAAAACTTCTTACAAATCTCCCAGTATATCTAAAGTCCTATGCGATCGTGTCTTTTGTGGTACTCTCTCTGAGCCAATCCGCTACATTCTGTTGCAAGGGGCGCAACTGACTAAAAACTTTTCACAAATCCGGCATTCTGCAGCAACATCTCCTAAAACTACTTTTTTGAGCAGTCACGTTCCTAATGCCCGCTCTTGTGCTGCACAAACAAAAGCTTCAGTAATCTTAGCCAGATACCCAGCTCTAAGCCATTGCCATGATCTTTCATCGTCCTGGAAGAACTTTACATACTTTTTCTTCCCAGCCAATTCCTCTGCTCTTTCTGTCTACACGTTTCAATTACTCAGCCTTGATCTCACATATTTCACTTCACTGGCTACTGCATTGAACATCTACTCCTCACATCATGCTCCTTCAACGACGTCTCCTCAGCTCTAACACAAACTTTTACACTTTTCAATCCTCTCCTACAATCTTTCCTCTTTTGATACAACCTAGCTACGCTACTTCTAATGTGGAATATACTAAATATTGCTAAAACGTTTCTTGTTTTGATATCCATGGCATACAACTTCTTGTCAGACCATTCTAAAATTCCCACACTGTACCTTAAAACACTGACTGCCCATGCATTCATCGCTTTTATCAGATTTCCTCCATACAATTTCGACTTCGCAATTAACTTCACCTTTCTAAGATACCACTTCGTGACTTTCTTTCATCTCTCCAGCCTACACCCTCCAGCACTCCTAAATACTTATACCCTGATTCTTCTATTTCTTTCATAACTTCATTTGGGAACACTATTCCATTCGAATGCGCCTTTACACCTCTTTTTCATCAACACCGTACACTTACTAATTCCAGTTTTTCCATTTCCTTCTCATTTCTACCAACTATCTTCAAATCATCCATAAACAATAGATGGTTGAGACGTCTGCCACCAGACAAAGCTATACCCCAGCTCCTCTCCAAGAGGATGCTCAGTGGCATGATCAATTACAAAAAGAAGTAGAGACAACGAAAAAGAGGAAGATAAAGAGAGTTGGGCCCAAGATTGATCCTTGAAGCACGTCAGCGTTGATACCTTGAGCTTCAGACTTTTGCCCATCGATGACTACTTGTATAAACGTATTAAAGAGAAATAATTTGATGGTTGAAAAGACATTTCCAGATATTCCATAGCTGGAGATCTTTATGTCAAATGCCTTTAATATGTCGAGAGCTATTAAGGTCGGTTTTTAATGTGGAGGAAAATCAAGTTCTCAAAAAAGGAGCACTTTGGATTAGGAAACATTGTTTTTAATTGCCTCAATCTAGAAGGATCTTCCCTAACTGAACGAGGAAAGAAGAAACGAAGTGTAGTATAAGAAAAGATATATTTTGATCCTATACAGTTATAAAAAACAAAAACATTCCAATTGTGGGATTTTCTGCAATGGTTCGTATTACTACTTATGTTTCATTCAATGAATACCCCCCCCTCTCTTCTGCACATTCTCCTTTGTCCCACTGGAAATTTTTTAGATTTTTTGTAAGCCAACCTGGGACCGTTGTGTTAAAATTTGAATAGGTACATATTTAAGACATAAAAGCCTAGTTTAACACTCAAAATATAAACACTGATAACATTGAGCTCCTGTCAATCTTTTGTAATAGACAAGGAGTTTCCCTTCTAGACCAGGTTTTATAGGATTTTCTTGATTTCATTTTGAAGTTAAAACAAGACGCGCGCGCACACACACACACACACACACACACACACACACACTAACAGATACTTTGCTTTATGATTCCTTTTAATTTTTTGATTTTCTGTATAATCTTTTTTATATCGAAAGCGAAAATATTAATGAAGGTTCCATAATTGTTACCGTCACAAGCGCTTTTGATTCGTCCATGAATCATTTTCAGGTGTTGAGGAAGTAAGAAAAAAAAAAAAAAAAAAAAAAGGAGCGAAAATGGAAATTAAAAAGTGAAAAGTAAAACATACATTAAACCGCTTTAGGTGATGGTAAGTTAAAATAGTCGATGAGAAGTCGATTAAAAATTAGAGTATTAAAATCAGCAAGTTCGTGGATACTGTTGGCAATGTCCGTCCATTACGCGCTACCCAAGACATTTTAACACATTGCTGCTGTTCTCGAATGTAATATTATTTATAATAGGATGATGGGTTCGAGAATTTTACATTTTTTAAGATTTTCACGTTGTATAATTTTTGTGTTGTCAATGATGATTTTTCTAAGATTGGAGGGGAAACATTTATGTTCTTTTATTAAATGTTGATATATAGCGCTAGTATTGTTTAAATGCCTGGTGATTCGCCGGGAATATATATTTTACACGGAAGTCACCACTTATCAAGGCCCGGAGACCACTCGGGGATAAGGATTATTGCGTGTACAGTAATCAATGAGAAAATATCGTAGTAATCATAAGTAATGGAGATTTGATAAAGTGTCTTATTTAAGGGGGCAGTTTATCAGGAATTTGTTTATATTGGACTTGAAGGTTATATATATTAGCAGGGACACTCAGTGTTGCCCGGGATTGAAACTCATATTTTGGCCAATGATCAATTTATTCTGACAATTCATAGTGCATCTCTGAAGATATTTTTGTCAAATGCAGCTCATTTGAAAAAACTGTGCTGAGCTGTGTGCAAACGGTACAATTGGTGTCTTTCTCACATCACACATCATAGTCGATGGGGTGTCAATCAGGCAAATGGGTAGGTGAGTTGAGACTGGTTGAGTTATGGAAGTTCTCAAACAATCACTACTGGATTATCATGCAGGTGTGATATGAGCTGAGTACTGTTGTCATATACATGGTTTTTTCCACCCATCATTTGACCTCAGTCGACAGTAACTCAGCATAATTATCTTGAGTCGGAGTCTTTTTGGAAAATGCAAAATGGCAGGACGTGGCCTGCACTCATATTTCAAATTGAATTTTATCCATAGTCATTAGACATGAATTAAGCAAGATTTTCTGAATAACGATTTTTTTCTTGTTAAGCCTTAATTTTAAAACATTTTCTAAAATCAAATTGATGTAATAGCTTTTGATGAACATTGGAATGAAGATTTTAAACATAAGGTTAAGTAACATTATATCTTGATTTTAATCTTCATAAACATGGTACAAACTGTTCTGTTTACTTGTCTTATGACGGGTTTTCTTTATAATATATATAAGTGTGTGTGTGTGTGTGTGTGTGTGTGTGTGTGTGTGTACATTTCCCTACGCAATAACTGTCAATTTTAAGTGTACAGACTCGAAATTTGATATACAGGTTAGTGAGATTTGGAAAAATCTTTGTGATCAGTTTTCGGCCAGAAATTTGGCTGCTAAGGGGGTCAAAATTCAACGATTTAACCTTTGAGAACTCTACCAAACTCCGACAATTTTCGGTATAAACACTTGAAATTTTAGATATAGGTTCCTTGGACATGGATCTAACTTAACTTGATTTAAGCCCAAAACAAATGTTAAGTGGTCATAATAGGGGTCAAAGTTAAAAAAAATTTGACCTGTGTGGTCTCTGCCAAAATTACTCAGACAATTTCTGGTCTAAACATTTGAAATTTTACATAAAGAGTATTCAGAGATAGGGCAAGCTTTTTAATCAGTTTGGGTTGTAAATTTGAGTTACCAATATATAAATGCATGTATGTATGTATGTATGTATGTTTGCATGTCTGCCAAAAACTTTGACAGAGGTGACGGATTTTCACAAAATCAGTATCGTTTTGAAGCTCGACCCTTCAGATGACAAATACAAAAAAATTGGCTAAAAACATTAATTTCTTCACCTTCAACTGGACACTTTTCTACAGAGAGGGGTCGCTTTTTTTTACCAATATTTTCGAAAGTCATCCCCTCCTTTCGATTGTTTAGCCTTAATTTAAACCTACGTCACTTCCAGTTTGGCGGTGGTCGTAATAGCAGAGACGTCAGTTTTTTTTTTGCCCATTCTTTTCCTCCTTCGCGATACAGTTCGAGCCTGCCTTTCTACTACCACTTTTTTTTTTGCTCAACATACACCTCCAAACACCCGAGCAACGCCAGGCTGAAATGCTAATATATATATATATATATATATATATATATATATGTGCGAGATAAGACACAGATTAAAATTCGATGAAAAATCCTGATAGATATTACTAGAGGTAATACTTTCAGGGTGATCCTAGCCAAAAAGGAAAAGCTCAACATTTAAGAATAGAGCAATATATAAGTTTAATGGTTAAATTTAAATTCCAAAAATCAAAATATAGACATATATATTCGAGTAAAGAATTTATTGTTTGACAAAAGGAATATATAGAAGGGGTTATGTTAATTTCCTTAATCCATGGATTTTCACCAATGGCTCATATCATCAGATGAAATGAAATGCGGTTAGCAAAATGTTCAGCTGTGAAAAGACACATTTTGCTAACCGCATTTCATTTCCTCTGATGATATGAGCCATTATTGAAAATCCATGGATTAAGGAAATTAATATAACCCCTTCTATATATTCCTTTTGTCAAACAATAAATTCTTAACTCTAATATATGTGTATGTTTTGATTTTCGGAATTTTAATTTAACCACTAAACATATATATATATATATATATATATATATATATATATATACACACACACTAGCAAGTAGCTCTGGCGTTGCCTGGTAGTTTTACAGTTAAATTATATTTTTAATTTATCCAAATTTTGTATTTTTTAAAATTCTTTATTGATTATTATATTGTACCCAATATAGTAGTGATTTCAAAAGTAAAAACATAACTTTAGTACGAGCAGCTAGAATCAAAACTAAAACATTTAGCACTCCAACCTTGTCGATACCATCTGATCTAAATCCATATAAAAACTTTAACAAATAACGTTGTTCAACCTATAAATGTATATTTGGACATGCATACAGAAGCACTTTGAGTTGACTTATGCTTGCCAAGTTCCAATTTCTTTCAATTTTGACACCTTAGCTACTTTTACCAACTAAAAAACAAATCAAATTTGCTCCACAAGTCCAAATTTCCTATGTATCAAGTTTCAAGTCTGTAGACCAAAAATTAACAGAGGAGTTTGGTAGAGACTGTTCCTCAAACAGACAAGGTCAAATGCTTTGTCACTTGACAAGAAACAAAGTCTAGTTTAATATCAAGATACTTGAAGTGTTTGGCTTTCTATTTCTTATTCCAATATATGCAGCAGAGTTGTAGGTTTACCAAGAGTTGCACTTGAAGAGGCACTTCAACTGCTTTATTCTACAGTTGCTGGCCTTCCCCAGCCCCCAAGTGCTAACTGGCAGGTCCTCAGCACCGCACAACCTTCCCCGGCAAAAAAGAAAACATTTGAATACAAGGTCACTGGAGTAATGGAGGTCTACAACAAAACAAAAAAATTCCCACGGTTGAAGTTTCTTGTGACAATTAAAGACAAAGTAGTTGGAAAGTGTGTACACTTTTAAATGCCATTGATGCCAAAACTTGAATGAATAGAGAAGTAGATATGATGCAAAGAGATGAAATAGCAAGAACAAGTTCAATCTGCGTATTCAACAAAATAAAGAAACTATTTTGAATATAAGTGCAACATTTGTATTCCCTTGCTTCTCCATTATTTTGCTCTTTAGTCCTCACATACCAGTGATATTTCTGAAAAAGGGAAAGAATTGCTGTTGTATGGGTTGGCTGTTCTTTATAGCAGGTGAGAAATGTGGAGGTTACTATTTTATATACAGCATAATCATGTTGTCAGTCGTCTGTCAGATGACTAAAGTTAAGAGATGTTCAGCCTGACCAGTGCTAAAATGGGTGACCATCTGGTAAGATCAGAGGCTGTATGTACTCAGAAGACTGGAAAGCATTAGGCACTGTCAGGCTATTCTTGCCCAAGACCTGTTCCATGAAATAATGCAACGCCCCAGCAGGTTAAGGGATTCTTGGATTGGCTGTGAAGATGTCCAATCTTCTCATAGTATTCATCACCGAGACTAAAAACTAAATAAATGTGAAATGCATGTATGCACTTAATCATTATATTTGATTTAACGTCCGTTTTACATGTTTGCAGGCGTTCAACAACTATTGGGAAATCATTTTCAAACTAATCTATCTCTGGTCAGGTCTTTATTCCTATTTCATGTCCATCCTTACCACTTTCTCCCATGTGTTCCTTTGCCAACTGACCCTGCTACCACAACTGATCTACACCTACTAACCCACAAACTCTCATCCATTCTTTCACCGTGATCATACCATTGAAGTCTCCTGTCCAGAGATGAGACACTTAACAAGAACAGGTTCAATCTGCAAGTGCAACATTTTTATTATTTAGAATATCTGGATTACGATTCTTAGTTTGGTTGGATATGTGGCACAACGGATAAAAGAATTGATTAACAATCAGTCCTAAGTGGCAGTCTTCTGGAAATTGTACTTAATACAGGTGATAATGACTAAGAATAACATAATTAGCAATTCTACTCGATCATGACAGATGGAACAAGAACAATGTACTCATGTGGATTAAAATTTAAAATAAAGGGTTCAGTTAAAAATTCAAAGATTCAAAAGTTCAAAACGAAGAAACTGAAGGGAGGAGGTTAAATTATTGTCATGTTTACAATATTTCAGCCAATGATAAAAATAGTCTGAATAATCCAAATACATAATCGTAACAAATCTATAAAAATGCTATTTCAAACAAAAGTATAAAATGCGAACTCATTATTTATATTACTTGTATTGATCGGACTATTGTTCTCATCTAAGGTGTTCAAATGTTACGGTTATTAACTAAATTCTAATATAGCCGACCGAACTCGTATAAACCAATTTTCACTGCTGGAAGAAATATCAAAGGAGACCCATCTATGTCAGTTGTGAAACATAAGCAAGCCGACCTAACCGTAAAACGTGAAATAGAAGTGAGGATCATCATGTAAGCGTTTGTGGAATGACAAAATTTCAAACTTCATCAGCAAGAAGATGCAAGAAAAGGTTGAAAAGATTCAAAACAAGATGGCATCAGAAATAAAAACGCATCATCGATCATCTGATGATGTCAGAACACCTGAGTTTGTCGCCAACGTTGACATCATGACATCCCACTTCTTCCCTGAATGTCTCACGCCAAACTACATCTACATTCTGAGCAATGTAGTCAAACCCTGGATGGACCAGGTAATACGTTACAGGTGAGCCATACATGTGAAAGCAGGACTGCGTCGGGTCATACCAACTAGAAATTGCAGATCTGGCTGCCAAAGTATTTTGTTGAGTACATTTAACCTTACATCTTGCCTGACTGCAACCCTAACCTTTTGTTATAGGGTATGGTGAAATGAGACACGAAGAGATACAGCTGCAATACTACAAATGAATGCCAGATCACCAAAACCTTATGGATGCTTAAGCTCTACAAGAGAATGACAAAGGCCTCTGGTTGTTTCAAAGGTCGTCATCAAAACCAAAGTAAAATCGATAGACCAAAATATGAAGACAATGTGATCAAAGTTTGATCAATACATCTCATTAAATGACATATTTTTTCCTAAAAAATTATCTTTTTTATGGCAATCGCTTCAGACAAGGCACAAAGACACTTGGTGTAAGGAAATAACAGGAATGAAAGCTTATCACAAAGAAAAGAGATGCTGATTAAATTTAGTCTTGAAAAGAAAAAGACCAAAGCTGTAGGTGGGGAAAAAAAAACAGTGAGCAGGAAGAGAGTTCCACAACTTGGCAATTCTTTGAAAGAAACTACTCGAATAAGGAGCTGCATTGCAATGAAGTATTAAAACAGCAAATTGATGGAAACCACTAGACCACTATCGTCCACATCTTTTTAAGTGTAGCAGACCAACAGAATAACCATTTCAAACTTAAGTAGGACAAACCGATTAGTGGACAAAGAGATTAAAATAGCTATTGTTTTAATGTATGACACTTGACAAGCAAGAATAATAAATTGCTTTAGAAAGTGTATATATTTTGAAATGGTATTGGCACTATGAAGCAATTGAATATAAAAAGCATGGGTAGATACAATGTGAGGGAGGGAGGGGGGGGGGTAAAGTATTCTTTTTAATATCTAATGCCTTATTGTAAGACTAGTTTTTTTTTTGTTAATGTTGGAACATTACCAATAGTAAAGGATAATTGTATACAATTTAATGAACACAAATTGTATTTTGTGTTACATGTAAATAACCCTAATAGATCAGATTCCATAGTCTAAAACTGTACCCATTAAGCCAATTTTAATATAGGAAACTAGACATAAAAAATGCTTAAGACGTGCATGTATATTTTTTATACGAGGAGGTTGTATTTTGATTAGTACTTCAGGAAAAGCCACAAACTTAATAACTATTCCATTTTTAAAATCTCCAAAACAATATGATCCTCACTTCTATTTCATATTTTAGGGTTAGGTCGCCTTGCTTATGTTTCACAACTGACATAGATGGGTCTCCTTTGATATTTTGCGAATTTTCCAACAGTGAAAACTGGCTTATACGAGTTCTGTCGGCTTAGTAACCATAACATTTAAACACTTTAGAAACTACATGGTAACGGTAGGATTGTACTGCTTTAATGAAAGATAAATTATTTTAGAATTTAATGTAAAATAATTTCCCATTACAGGTCACTCTAGCGTTTTAGGGCAGTTAACCGTTATTTTTCTATGGGAAATAAATTCTGTATGCTTTTTGTTTTGTTTTGTTTTTTTAAGACGATTATGCATGGTTTTAAGAGGGTTTCTATGCAATGAGAATATGGGGAGGGTTGCCATTCGGACTTTGAATTAGTTGTAGGGCTAATGAAAATTATGTGTGAACATACTGAAGTTTGACAGAAACAAAAACAACAAAAACAATATTAGAGGAGGGGGCGGTTAGTTTCACAAAAATTTAATGTAAAATAATTCACCATTTCCAGGCCATTCTAGCATTTTAGGACAATCAACTTTGATCAATGTGGGGGAAAAACCCTTCATATCAGACAATTGCTATTCATTTGAAAGTCCCCTTATTCTGGGGAGCTTGGTTTCCCCAACATCGTGGGGAAACAAATAAATTAAACGGCGGAAAGCTGATTTCTGAAAACGGCGGAAAGCCCTTGTGTGAACTCATTCACTTAGCAAGTCAACTGTTTGACATTGCTAAATTGCAACGTTTTTCACTTCCTAGGTCTTCATAGCGTTCACGTTTTCTTTCACTTTCTTTTCCGCCTTAGTGTCACGAGTTTGAGCCTTCCTGCCAACACTTTTGTGCTGAACACACACCTTCAAACACCCGGGCAATGCCGGGCACCCCTGCTAGTTTATATATATAAAAGCGAAAATGTGTGTATGTATGTATGTTTGCTTTTTGTGTATGCCTGCAAAAGGATTTTTTTTCGGCGGCTTCTCGAGGCCGTCACTCATTTTTAAAACTTTTTATTAACAATGGGGGTCGCCTCTCTATTTAATTTGCTCGACTTTGAAACGTTAAACATTTGACATTTTGGGATCGCCGCATGTTTGCTTTCGTTTTTCGGTATAAAAAAAGCGAAACTCGATTCGAATCCTGGCCCAGCCAGTTGTCTCTAGAAAGCGATGTTACGTTTGGTTAATGTCGGCTTACCGTCGTCATATCAGACGGTTGCTTTCATTTAAAGACGAGCCACTCCCCTAATAAATGGGGGAGCTGGTTTTCCCCCAAGTTAGGTAAAAAACAAACAAACCGGGTTACTGACTTCATTAAAAACTGTCCCGCAGAAAATGTTCACTGCTGAATAGCTATTGCTTATGTCGTCGTCGTAACGCTCGCACAAAATGGTAACTCTACGACTTCCACTTGACGTCATTTAGTGCGGGCACCTGTCAATTCTCTTCTTAAATGAATTCAAACTTCTTTCAGTAACTCATTCTTGCTGTCCAAGCAGTTAACGTGTCATGTTTTTTTCACATTTTATTTTCCAACTTCGCCTCAGGGCTTTGGGTTGGATTCTACCAAAACTTTTCTACCCCCCCCCCCCGTGTTTCTTTTTGATTTAAGAGCACACACACCTCGAAACATCCGGGCGCCCCCGCTAGTCTATAATATAAATGGCACAAATCTGTTTAAATGTATGTATGAATGTATGTTTGTATGTCTCGCAAAAACTTTCGACAGAAGCGATGGATTTTTACAAGATCGCTATCATTTTGAAGCTCGATCCTTCGGACGATAAATATCGAAAAATTGGCTAAAAACATTAATTCTTTCATCCTTAATTGGGCACTTTTCTACAGGGAGAGGTAGCAAAAAATCCTTCCTTCATGACAATTTAGCCATACATGCATGCGCAAAAAACATTCTTTCTTGAATTAGTTTAAATATTAAAAAAAAACTATTTTCACTCATGTGATCACAGATCAGTCAGTATAGTAGCAACGTCATTATTTTAAGATCGCACGTTTGAGCTGAGATGTCAGATATATATATATATATATATATATATATATATATATATATATATATATATATATTTTAAGTTTTAATATTGAAACAGGGTTATTTATGCCATTTTTCCGTTCGTTTTTTTTAATTTTTCCATCACATTCACTGTTTTTTTTGTTTTTGTTTTTCTGATTTTTTAAAGAAATTTTACCATCTTATTTATTTTGCATCACATTCGATGTTTTTTTTTTTCATAATATTTAAACAGGGTTATTACGTTCGCTTATTCTTTATTTTTTCCATTTTGTTTTGATTTACCCACCCAACCTGGGCAACGCTGGGTACCCCCACTAGTAGTGTATAAATAAAACACTTTTTTGTTTTAAATTATATATATATATATATATATATATATATATATATATATATATATATATATATATATATATTCCCCAAACCTCTAGCCTTGATGGAGGGGAGACTAAAACTGTCTGCTATGGTTTCAAATAATCTGAAAGGGGAGACTTGATTCCAAATATTTCTCATGTTATATCTCCCCACTTTTGGAAATAGGATATGATTATGAATATCTCCACTATCAAATAATCTTTATACACTGTGAAATTTACTTTGTGTATGAAAACCAAAAAGGGGAGATATAACATATGAGAAATATTTGGAATCAGATTATTTGAAACCACAGCAGCAAGTTTAGGTCTCCTCTTCATCAAGGCCAGAGGTTTTGGAGAAATATCAGATTTTTTGTAATTCATATGCAAAACTAGGAAAACAAATGACTATGATTGAAACATTTTATGGCTGTAAAAAAGTGCCAAAAATAGACTCTGGATGATCCCCTTAAAATACGAACTTAATGGCAAATGTCACATAGCTCACTACAGAATTCAGAACATTAGCTTTCCGGCGAGTCTTCATTTGTTAAATTCTGGTCAATAGTCGCTGTGATTTCAAACTTATAAAATTGCCAAAAAAAGGTTGTATCTCTCTCTCTCTATATATATATATATATGGATTTATCTATACTGGTAATCAAATTGAATATTTCATGATATAAAGGCTAATTTCATGATATAAATGTAAAACCATTTTTTGGGAGCGGGGGGGGGGGATGAACACACCAAGACTTATTGGCAATGTTAGCGAAAAGCGAGAGCATGATTGAAAAAAAAAGAAAAACGAAAGAAAATAGAAAAGAGAAAAAAGAGAAAAAGAAAAAATGAAAAAAGGAAAGGAAAAAGGAATGAAAAAGAAAAAGGAATGAAAAAGAAAAAGAAAAGAAAAAGAAAAATGCAATGTAGAGTGATTTTACACAAGGACTTATCTTCTATCTATCTATATATATAAAAGCGAAAATGTATGTATGTATGTGTGTATGTTTGTGTGTCTGCTAAAAACTTTCGAAAATTCACAAACTCCATATCATATCGAAGCCCCATCCTTCACTTGAAAAATATTGAAATATTGGCAAAAAACGTTAATTTTTTCACTCCGAAATCGACAATTTTCGACAGTGGGGGTCAACAAAAACGGTCTTCTCGCGACGACGAGCGGTTCTACGCATGCGGCAGATGACGTCATGACCTGATTTACTTTAAATAGTTGAAAAACTGAACAAATTTCATGTACGTCGTGTTAGGTCAGTCAATTAGCGTTCATTATCTAAACGTTTTGGGTTCGAATCGTGGTGGGAGATGTCTTTTCTATTTTTTTTCGATTTTTTAAATTTAAATATTGAACCAGTGTTATTTAAGCCATTTTTCACGTAACGATCGTTTTTCTGTTTGTTTTTTTTTTTACTTCACTTATCCACTCCCGACCACACACCCAAAAACACCCAGGTACCCACCGATTTTTTAAATTTTAATATCGAAACAGGCTTATTTAAGCCATTTTTCACGTGTTCATTTTTCTGTTTTCATCGTTCATTTGCCTTACGTTAGTTTTTTTGTGTTTTTTTTTTTCGATGTTTTGATTACCTCCCGCTTAATTAAAAACTTTTCTTTTGTTACTTCGCTTATAAAAACAAACCTAGTCATTGATGTAACGCTCGACGACTTCCAGGCGCGCACCTATCTTTCACTAACTCATTCTGGCTGGCCGATTTTATTTTCAAACTTCGCCTCAGGGCTTCGGGTTCGATCCTACTCCCCCCTCCCCGGTTTCTTTTTTATTTAACACCACACACACCTCCAAACACCTGGGCAACGCCGGTTACCCCCGCTAGTCTATAATATAAATCTCACCTGTCTGTTTAAATGTATGTTTGCATGTCTTCCTAAAACTTTTGACAGAGGTGATAGATTTTCACAAGATCGGTATTGTTTTGAAGCTCGACCCTTCAGACGACAAATATTGAAAAATTGTCTAAAAACATTAATTCCTTCACCCACAACCAGGCACTTTTCTACAGGAGGGGTCGCTTTTTTCGTCGATATTTTCGAAAGTCATCCGCTCTTTTCGATTAACTAGCCTTAATTTAAACATTCGCCACTTCCGGGTTGGCGATGGATGCAACGGCAAAGACGTCACGTTTTCTATTTCACGTTCTTTTCGTCCTTCGCTGTACGGGTTTGAGACTGCCTGCCTACTATCACTTTTTTTTTTTTTTTTTTGCTCAACACACATCTCCAAACACCTGGGCAACGCCGGGCACCCAGGCTAGTAAAAACTAAAAACTAACCTCATCAAATGCAATAATCAAAAGCATGTTTGTAAAATAGATCCGTTAAAGAAAAAGTAGGAAAAGAATAAAAAAATGATTGCGAAAGAAAATTAAAACTGAATTAGGAGCCATGTTGCATGTTCATGTTTCACTATGTGATTTGTTCGTAAATTAAATCAGATAATATTCTTTTATTCTATAATATTCTGCCTAAAAATATTTAATGTGATGCGGTAATGTAAAAGGTTGTGTTTGAAATTTCATAGAGATTCACCAAAGTTCAACAAAATGCACCTGAAGAAGGTCGGAGATTACATTGAATAAAATCTGGGAATAACTTCAAACAGTAATTGGAATAATCCAATATATATCCATACTGACGAATGCAAGGAACATGAAACATGTGTTTATGGATATTAAAAATATTTTTTAAAATTATGAAGTTCAAATAAGCACTTTAAGATTAAGATAAAGATTCAAATTTAAATCATGTTTCAAAATTCTCTTTAAAAGATGAAAGCATTATCTGTATCTTATTAATTGTATCTACATTTAAAATACAAGATGTATTTCTCTTGCATTTCAAAACACATTCTTATAAAAGGATTAGAATACTTGAATTTGGAGGTTCAAATTGTCCAACTGGCAGTGCAGTTATGTAATTCATATTGATGAGTATAACAAGCAAAAACATGTTTATGTATATTAAAAAATATTCATAATAATAAATATTAAAAATATTCATGAAAAAATATATACTAAAAATATTTATTAAAAGATTATATATTAAAAATATTTATTAAAAAATATATATCAAAAATATTTAATATATACCAAAAATATTAAAAAAATATATATCAAAAATATTTATTAAAAAAATATATATCAAAAATATTTATTAAAAAAATATATATCAAAAATATTTATTAAAAAAATATATATCAAAAATATTTATTAAAAAAATATATATCAAAAATATTTATTAAAAAAATATATATCAAAAATATTTATTAAAAAATATATCAAAAATATTTATTAAAAAATATATCAAAAATATTTATTAAAAAATATATATAAAAATATTTATTAAAAAATATATATCAAAAATTTTATTAAAAAATATATATCAAAAATTTTATTAAAAAATATATATCAAAAATATTTATTAAAAAATATACATCAAAAATATTTATTAAAAAATATATATATCAAAAATATTTATTAAAAAATATTTATTAAAAAATATATATATCAAAAATATATATCAAAAATATTTATTAAAAAATATATATCAAAAATATTTATTAAAAAATATATATTGAAAATATATATTAAAAATATATATTGAAAATATATATTGAAAATATATATTGAAAATAAGGAAAAAAATCTCATTTATATAAGATGACAATCAACTTGTTAAAATCAGAACAGAGCTAAATCAATACAGCAAAGTTGGCACACAAAGGGTTTGAGGTATTTTTAGTTAGATTTTTAAACTTTTTATAAAAATAGACATTTTTGTCCATCTTTTTTTTTAAATTATTTATTTTTTTCTTACACATAAGTACATTTCAGAATTTGTTTTATTGCAAAATATCAGATTTTAGCTACTTTTAGAAATGGAGAATTTTGCATTATTAATAAATAATAAAGTTAAATGCCATTACCGAATCTCAGATATTCAGTCTGAGGTTTTACCAACTGACCTATCCAGAGTTTTTAAAATATAAAATAGAGCTTAAAACATTACCTTAACAATTATAGCAGTGGCATGGCATAGATTTATGATTTAAATGAGTCATGTTTCAAAACATGAATTTAAACAAAAACAGTATTTTATAAATAAACAAGTAAACGTCATGAATAGCGTTGGTAATTAGTTGAAAACAATTTATTTTGCTTGAAATATGTAGTTCTTTCACAATTATATAATTTTCCCAGTATAAATATGCTTTAACTTAACACATACATACATAAGCTGAGGAGAGAACTTGAATGCCTACTAGACATTGTCCTCACGTGTCTAAGGTCCCTCTGTACAGGGGTTTGTCAGATCAACCTGACATAAGGATACTTTTCCCTACAAGTAAACCCTGATTAAATCTTCAAAATCACACAGAATTCACGGTCCTCATAAGATCTCCTCGGTATGACTAATTTACACTGGCTTATATGAGAAATGGTTCACCTTCTTCCACATTGTAATGCTCATGTCAACCAACTAACAAACGGATGAAGATTAAAACTATGTCGCAAGTGATGTTACTTTAAGTAAGAGCACTAACTGAATACTTTACCAAACAAGATATATTCTTCTCGTAGAATCCAGTCAGACCAAAAGACAAGAAAGAAAGATATACTATAACATATTTAAATAGTCAATTGGGGAGAGGGAAATAATGTTTATAACTTCTTTACCTACTCAACATTTGAGATAGAAAGGAAAACTTTAATGGAATATTTGAATATCTATGCATCTCATATAGAGATCAAGTGTTGGTCCCTAGGAAGGGGTTCCTTGATTCCTGAGAATTTCAACTGAAGTAAAATGAAAAAAGACAGATAACCTGACATAGTGATAAGGGACAAGGAGAAAGTAGAAACCTTTAAAGTTAGTGTCCATAATTGTGTTGCATTAAACACAATTGTGCTGCATTAAACACAATTGTGTTGCATTAAACACAATTGTGCTGCAGGGGAAAAGATAGAAAAATACCAAGGTTTTATGTACAGCATGAAAAGAAACTGGAATCTTATGAAGATCTCTATTCCCGTATTTATAGGAGCAACCAGACTCATGAAAAATAATTTTAAAACTATCTGCCAAACATATCCAGTGGACTAAGTGCAAGAGAGATACAAACAATTATACTTAAAAGGACGGTTAGAATCTTAAAAAGATCTTAGTTGGAATGTATGAAATAGTTGGTGAATGTCTGGCATTTGATAGGATGCCTCATCCCCAACTAAAACAAATGAAAAAAAATATATATATATTTATTTAAAAAAAAAAAAAGAAAAAAAAAGCCCCCCGCCCCCAAATAAATAAAATGTACAAGCTTACCTTGACATCCATGGATTATGTTTAAAAATCCGCTTGTTCTGTTTATAGTAACATTGTATAAATCCAAAGATCGATTCCTTGCTTAAAAAAAATCCATGTTTTATGAAAGCGAAATATTCTAAATGATTTCTTTTTCCAGTCTATTTCTCTGGAGATTCATAAAAAGTATATGAAAGCTGTATTTTCTTTTTCTCTATAAAAAATAATTGTAAAAATATTTTTTTATAAATGTTCTATTATTAGTTTGGAAATCTGAAAGTAGGTCTACCTTATACTGTATTCCTTATAGAAAAGGAGTTTCAAATATTTTAAAGATTTTTTAATAACAATAAAAATGACTAAGAAGTTTAGAGAATGATGAAGGGCTAAGAATTTAAAACAAATTCTAAATTAATAAAATATACATATATTTTTTTTTTAAATTTGATCTAATAATGGCATCAATTTTAGTATGGTAAGAAGGAAAATTTATATAAAAAAAAAAAATGGAACAAATCTAAATAGTGAGAGCTGGACTAAAACTAACATAAAATAAAAAGAGATGCGGTTTAATTATTTGCAAAGCGAAAGAGGTAAGTGGTCACGTGAAACAATGACTCTCTGAATGGACATTTGAGGAAGTTAATTTAGGCCAGAGATGGCTATAAAAAAAAAAAAAAAATCTTGAAAGAAAAGAAAAAAGACAGGAAATATTTGGATGTTTGGCCTCGATGGCACTGAAGAAAGAACTTAGAGTTTGCGTGTAGGAATACCCCAACTAATTGCTACGGTAAACATTTGCATGTCATCTTCTCACAATGAAAAAATTGAAGTTTGTTTGACCTGTTGCATGGCCTTTTTCTTTTAAGTTTATTTTTGGTATTGAATTCTTTTTTCTTTTATTTTCAAATCTCTTATCTCCCACCCTTTATCGTTTTTGGTGCAGTGTTAGCAGCAGTAATCGCACCCAAAATTGCAGTCCCAATTTGGTAGTTAAATCCAGAGACAAAAGATCCAAATCCTGGAAAAATAAGGAAAAAAAAGAAATATTATGAGTCATATCATGAAAAAACATCTGAAAATTTGAATTTAACATATAAACTTATCCTAACAGATTTTTTTTTAAAGTCAGATTCAGATAACATTTAAGTTGACAAAACAAACTTTGCTCATGATAAGCCAATTTTTATTTGTTATTGTTGTACAATGTTATTGGCAATATAATAAAATACTATAATTCTATTCAAAATATGATTTGGTTGTTTTGTTTTACAGCATATCAACTCTTTCCAGGTTATTTAATGATGAATCCAGTTATTTGTGAAAAAGATTTTTATGCTGTAATTTATTTGTATTTTCAAATATTTATTCATGGTGTTTAGTTTGGTTGTTTTGCTGAGAAAATTGTTGTTTTGGGCTTTGTAGATCATGATTGAGGTTTTGCAAAGGGAAAAAACAAAAAACACAAATAGCATCAATGTTTGGTGCATTTTAGGTCAGAAAGCCAATACCACCATACAGCCTGATCTGGTAGTACCAAATACTCAAAATATTGGGGGGGGTGAGAACAAGGCTAGAGTCATGTAAAAATGAGGTACAAAAGAGAGGATGGCGGTTATATACAGGGGTAATCATGATGAACCTTGTATGTTTTATTTTTCAAATAGAATATTAATTACACGGAAAGTGTTCTTTATTCCCTTCATTGGTCAGTACAAAAAAAAAAAAAAAAAGGTCCTAAAACGTTTGCCCTGAACAAGTCCCATCTAATTCTATCTCAGATCTCATTGCAAGAAGGACACTTGGTGCCGATCAGTTGGCCCATCCCATTTGTGATTTATCAGCCAAATCAAACTTGTCCCCCATCCACAGTTTCTTGTTGCTGACCTGGTCAGTCCATTTGACATTGGCCAGGAGTACTAAAGACAACAACAAAAAAAGATATCACACATATTAGATTATCTAGATATGCAATAATCTTATATATAAAGTAAAATCAGGTTTCCCTCATTTCATTGACATTAATAGCTTCCTTACAAAAAGTTAAATCAATAAGGTAAGTCAGTCTGTGTTTGAAAACAAGTGATTTTTCATCGATTTTAATATTTAATCCTGATCAATATTTTGGATTAGTCATAAACTAACACAAAACTGCCGACAGCAATTAATCTAGTTGTAGCCGTCCTTACAATACAATTTTCATTTTACATTTTTGTAATATGAAAACAAAAAAATAGTTGTCATGGTACTATTTGATATATTCTAATGTTGAGAAAATTTAATGTGTATTAATCTCTAAGTGCACCCCTAAAGGACTATGAAGGGATGATCCCCTTAAAATTTCAAATATATCCTACTTTTTATGAAATTTAAATCCTATGTATAAAATTTGGGGCGAGGGGTAAAACAATCGAAGCAGTGCCAAATTTGTAAGTGTTCTTAACTTGAGAACTATGGTGGCTGAATCTCCTTTAAAATTTCAAATATAAACTATTTTTATGAAAATTATATCATGCGTATAAAATTCTCTGGGAAGATAATACAAGTGGTCCTGACTATGTTACTCCCTATGTGTTGAATATCAACATGCCCTTAGTAACTGACGGGAACAAAAAAACCCTTAAAAACTTCAGGTATATATATCTGGCTTTTCTTATAAGTGCTGTTTTAAAAATGAGTTTAACAAATGCATGAATTGTTTAGTTGGTAAATTATCAGATTGAAGGCAGAGAGTGTAGTTTAGATTCTACCTCCTTTCCGGACTGTTTAAAAATTGAAAATTATGAAACTAAAACCTATATTTTCCTTTTTTTTTTTTTTTTTAATTTAATAAGTGCAGAATTTTGGTAATGTAATGTTTCTACATCTGTTTGTTTGCATGCGATCCTCTCTATTGATCTCTAGATCTGCCAATCCACTTATAAAAAAAAACAACAAAATGTACTAAGTACATGCGTTTGTTTTTTTTAGTGGTAAAAAAACAAAAAACAAACAAACTAAAAACAAATATATAACAAATAAAAGGTGCTTGTGAACTTATGCTACCTTGCTGAAATAACATTATTTAGAAACCCATTCTTAACATGAGGAAGGAAGTGGGTTTTGTTAACTATTCTGTACTTTCACCTAACAATTAAATAAAATATATTGAATTTATTTTTAACTCCTTGTCAAGACCATATTTTCGAATCTGTAAAACAAACCTGTCTTTTTTAACTGAAGATATCTAAATAATAATAATAATAATAATAATAATAATAATAATAATAATAATAATAATAATAATTAGGCAGTTTGATAAAGAATTTAATTGTGATGCATTTTGTAATTTTTTACCTTGTTTCCACCTTAACATTTTTCTTTAAAATGACTATCTTTTTCATGTTATTGCTGGTGGTCATCTTGGTATGTGTGTTTTTGCATAGTTTCTCGGGGTTAGGTTTGCGTGCTAGCACGTACCAAGATTGCCACCAGCGATAACATAAGAAATGACATTGCTTAATATCCGGAAAATTACTTATTTGCAGAAAATTTAAATGCGATATTTGTTTTCAGCATACCCTAAAACCTATAAAAGAAATAATTTTAAATGTTAAAATGGAAACAAGGTAAAAAATTAGTGTTTTATTTTTTTGTTTACATAATTGAATTTTCAGTAAAAGAGAATAGAAATGACAAAAATTACCATCAACTGGTGAATATATAGTTGTTGCTTATCAGGATTCCTGGTATCCTGGTACTGTGAAAGCTACACCTAGGATTCATGTAGAGTACAATTTATGGTTGCATCTCAGAAAATAGGGCTATATTTTGGGCCAGATAGAGAGGATTTACAAAATTGGAAATTGGACTGGTTCCAAAATGCATAAGTTCTGGTCGACTATGGGAATTTCCATCTTTTACAGAAATCCAAAATCTATATGAAAAATTTTCGATTTATTTCTGAGATTAATTCATATCTACTCAATTTTTTTTTTCTTTGAGGGGAGTAGTAAATACCGGCCATGAATGCTCTTTAGGCATTCAATGGCTACATCCAAGATTAAGCTCTCCTTTGGTGAGGAGGCAGGAAAATGCCTGCTCTCAATAAAGCTATATTTAAATACCACTATAATACTTAGTTTTGTTCATGAATAGACACCCACAATATGATACCATACGCCAGTTAAAAAAAAATTGAAATTTGTACATCTGAATTTATAATTCATGGCTTATGGTAAAGAGATACATACAAATTTGACTGCATAATCAGAAAGAGCACACAATTTTACATAAGAGTGCCAAGTTTCATAAGAATAGCTTGAAAAATAAATAAATGGTGGCGAAATTACCGAATTTCTTGAAATGTGGAGATTCGTAATTTAGCCCTAATTCTAAAGAAAAATGTCCACGGAAAAGCCTAAATTTTGGCACTTAAAATTCTCATAACTTTTGAACTACTGATGGTATTTGTATAATTCAAACTGTTTTAAGCATCTTTTAGATAACTTTTCATGCAAGTTGAAAAATAACAATTATCTTAAAAGAAAAAAAATCAACTTGTAATGTTATTAATTAAAAAATAATTCTTGCTTTAACTTTAGCATTACGTATTGGTGTTAAAAACGATTTAATGTCAATAAAAAATAAATAGAAAAATGTAGTTTCAAGCTAAAAAGAATGTCAGCATAAATCCGGTTAGAGAAATTTTCCCAAGCAAAGAATTAATCCAATTCTCAAACATCAGAAACGTAATGGTCTTCTTGTTTTGACATCGAAATAGATTACTGAAGAATTCAACAAGATTCAATATATTTTATAAATAAATGTTCTGCCATTTGATTGGTCCGTTCTTCATTACACATGGTTATAAATTTATGGGGCATATCCTCATGCAATGTCAAATATATTGCAACAAAAAGAAATGTAAATAAAAACCATATCAGAAAAATTTTACAAGAAAAGTATCCATGCTTTTTTTCCTTACAAAAATCTTCATGAAAAAAATGTCTGGAGCAATAGTATTTTTATGTTAAAGTTGGGGAAAATACTGCCGGATCATAGTTCACATTGTTTTTGTGGAGTTTTTCACATACATAAAAAGTTTAACTTTTATTATTGTCGCCATTTTTTATTCAAACAATTCATTAAATTTGACGTGCGTGTGCACGCGCTAGACAAACTGTCTAGACCCAGAAGGCCAAGTCAATATATATATATATATATACACACATACACACACTAGCATGGGTGCCTGGCGTTGCCCGGGTGTCTGGAGGTGTGTGTTGAGCAAAAAAAGTGGTAGTAGGAAGCAGGCTCAAACCTGTACTGCAAAGGAGGAAAAGAGCAGGGGGAAAAAGTGACATCTTTGCTGTTACGACCACCGCCAAATCGGAAGTGACATAGGTTTAAATTAAGGCTAAACAATTTAAAAGAGGGGATGACTTTCAAAAATATCGGCGATAAAAGCGACCCCCCCCCCACCCTGTAGAAAAGTGTCCGGTTGCAAGTGAAGAAATTAATTTTTTTAGCCAATTTTTCGATATTTGTCGTCTGAAGGGTCGAGCTTCAAAAACAATACTGATCCTGTGAAAATCCGTTACCTCTGTAGAAAGTTTTAGGCAGACATGTAAACATACATAGATTATTATATTGATAGCTCAAATTTTCGACCCAAATCGATTAAAACGCTTGCCCTATCTCTGAATACCCTTTATGTAAAATTTAAAATGTTTAGACCAGAAACTGTAATTTAGTAGAGACCACAGAGGTCAAATTTTAAAAAAATTTGACCCCTATTATGACCACTTAACATTTATTGTTTTGGGATCAAATCAAGTCATTAAGTTAGATCCATGTCCAAGGAACCCATATCTAAAATTTCAAATGTTTAGACCCAAAATTGGCGGAGGAGTTTGATAGAATTCTCAAAGGTCAAATCGTTGAACTTTGACCCCTTAACAACCAAATCTCTGGTCGAAAACGGATTACAAAGATTTTCCCAAATCTCACTATCCTGCATATCAAATTTCGAGTTTGTAGACTGAAAATTGACAGAGTTATTGTGCAGAGAAATGTACACAGACAGACACTTTCACTTATATATCTCGTTTTCTGTGTTAATGTCACTCCCTAAAAACAAAGACCTACTAGGGAGCGTACTGTAAACATAAATCCACAAAATTTGCATGTGAATATAATGGAAACAGATCTGCATCTCTAGTTGACCCTTAAAGAAGCTAATGACACTTTTCTAACATGATACACAATGAAATGAATGTATTTATAAGCGTTAGTTTAAGAGTATGAACACGAAATATATCAGTAGGTGCTCTCTTTAATATGACGTTGCATATGATGCAAACCTACACTCCAACTCGGGCAGCGCTGAGTAACCCTGCTAGTGGAATAAATAAATTGAAGGGTACAGCTAAAAACATAACAGTCAACAAAATTGCTTTCAACCTATGCCACACGATTTTCATTTGATCAATCACCCCCTTCCCTTTCATTCTCTATCCCACCCTTTCTTTTTCATACCCTATATCTCTACCTTTCTTTTCCATTATTTCCTTCCTCTTCGTTTCTTTTCCCCGTACTCTCTACCTCTCTCTTTCCTTTACTGTATTTCTTTTTTCCCTACTTTCTATCTCTATTTCTTTCCCTTACCTCATACCATCACTCCACCGACTTACCACAAAAGGAACCAAATAACGGAAATACACTTGATATTTATGGTTTTGCATCTCAAAGTCTGAAAGCGTGCATTGCCGATGGCTTCACCTGTTTCGAGATATGGATTTTATATCAGATCATCTTGCACACGGTTTGTTATATAAACGGGTGGTAGAGTAAGGAATCAATACAAGACCTGCAGAGAAAGAATCGGAAGGAATTCTTGGATTACTAGAATCAGAGTCAGATTTTATTAAACTCTGCAAACTCTGAATCCAAAGAAATTTAAATATAAAAAATTTGAGGTGCAGAGATGTCAGAAAAACATCTGATTCACATTTTTGGAGCAGTGATTGCAGTCGAAACAAATTTATTAATTCAGAAATTTCAGTTGGTGGAAATTTTCAGATTTCTACAAAATTGTTGGCAAACTAGACTAGGGTACCATTTATACCTCGAATCCCACAAAACGGTGTTCAAGCCATAGGATGACCAGCCTTTAACTGACCTTAATTTCAATGCACCAACAACTACAAGTTTTCAATGAACATGACATTCAACAACTTCCTTTGTGTACCTAAAACTAAATGAAACTTGGATGAGCAGAGTTTCTTTCCAAAAATCTATGTGGAACACAATATGATGGGACTGTTTTTCAGTTGCCTACAGCATGGTCATTTTGAAGTTCAATGTTAAATTCTTTTTGATGCATCTCATCAAGTAATCAAATTCAACCCAGATCCAACCATGATCTGCAATTCAAGGTGTTAGATTAACCATTCACTCAACACGAATAATTAATTCTTGTCCTTGAATGGCTTTTGGGCAATGATGAGCGGCGATCTGTTAATAAATTAACACTTTTTTTAGTTAAGTACACTGGATATTGCAATGAGTTTACAACGTAAACTGACGAACACTCAGAGGCAAGTAACTGTTTGAATAGGTAAAACATGCCTGCTTACATCGAGCCACCCAAAATATTGTCCACATTGCTGTCCACATATTTACTTAAACACACACTGCTTCCCTGCTAACTACAACATGGTCGTTTTCAAATTCAATGTTAGCAAATTCTTATTGAGATGACTCATTAAGTAATTAATTTCTGTCTATCTCCAACCACCGTTTACAATCCTCAAGGTGTTAGACTAACCATCCACCTGGCACAAACCATTAACCCTTGTCCTTAAGTGACCTTTGAACCTTTATGAGCGGTGATTCAGTGAAAAAAAAATGTTTTTAGAATGATTGAATAAAGAAAATTTTATCATTTATGACGAAGTTTTATGACAAATATATGCTGGATATAATATTTTTAATTGCTTAATCCCCCCCCCCCCCCGTGTCTTTGATCATGTTAAAGTTATAAATTACTTTTATTCTCGTTTTATCTTTGTTTTTCAGATGGCTAACACAGGAAAAACTGATCACATTTTTAACTTTGATGATGAAGATATATTGATAATAATTATACTAATAATATCATTTCTTTGCCTGTTCACTTTTTCTCAGAAACTAAGGCGATTTGGTTGAAATTTTGTATTGACCTTTGTCATGATAAGGTGCAGTGAACTAAGTATTATGGTATCCAATTGATGCACATAAAAGATTAATAGGGATTTGTACTTAACAGAAATAAATTAGCCCAAATTTAACCATATTAAACCATAAAGCACACATTCTTAGTCAATGGGCTATAACTTTTGCCCGATTTTCATGGCCAAAAAGTCTAGTTTAGATATATTTAAAAAAAATTTCCACTTTAATTATTCTAATTAGCTGCAATTTGACCAAATAACTCATCTTTTTAGTTTGTCAATCATTCTCACCCTTTGACTGTATTTTGTTTAACCATTATTGTTTAAATGAAGGTCAGTTCAAGAAACACTTTTACATAAAAACATATGGCACTTGTGTAGAATAGTGAATTTTGAAATCGACGCATTTCAGGTGAAAATATTATTGCATACTTACGTATCATGTCGAAATTAAGAGAAATTTCAAATTTACAAAAAAAAAATGATCCCATAGAAATATAATGACAAGTAAAAATAAAAGTTATCAATTTATAGTTTTATTGTATGTTTCAATGTGGAAAGGTCCTTAAACTTAACAGTATTCGATCGTTTTGACAAGACTGATTTATTTCCTTTGCACCCATTAACATCTGCCATTTCAAATAAAAAATGTGAAGCCCTTATTGCAAATGACTTTTTTTTAATAAGATCTAGCACATCTTTTATTAGATTATTTTTTGTTTTTTAGAATTTATACTAATTTTGACATGATACATAAGTAGGCAATTATACTTTCACCTGAAATGCGTTCGTTTCAAAATCTACCATACTGCACAATCACCAAATAAAGAAATAATGTTTGTCTTTCAGCACTAAAATCGGACATTAAAAAAAGACATCGGTTGTTAGCTTAATAGCTCTTTCTTTATGTACGAAGGAATTCATAGCTGAGTTTATTTCGTAGTTCAAAATTTTTATCAGTTTCTTTAAACTCTTAAAAGGTCAAGCATTATTCGAACTGTCAACATTTGTAATGCTCACGTGACAGTTTTCTGTAACGTTGATTTACTAATGCTGCATAATCTACCAACCGGCCAACAAACGGACAGAGATTAAAACTATACATTTATATAGTACTAGAAGAATACTCGTCCCAGGACAGGGAAAATTATTTTTTACTAAGGAATCCTCACTTATCAAGACCGAAAGTTCATTCAAAGATGAAGGTTAAATGAGTGTCATAGGGACGGAGAGACAATGCTATGATGATTGATAGTTGATGATAGTGATGGGACAGAATTTAATTATCTGAAAGGGTGGTTCAGCAAGAATTTATTTACATTGGACGTGTTACTGTTCCACACAGAGAGCCAGTTCTAGGAAAGAAACTTTGCTTAACAGTTTTGAACCACTTTCAGGTCTCCTTATGAAGATTAAAATCAATGCATAATACCACTAAACCTTATGTCTAGAATGCCTACTCAAATTTTGATGAAAATTCATTACATGATTTTGATTTTATGAAAACAAAAATGTTTAAAATTTAAGACTCAAGTTTCAGTGATCTTAAGGGAAAATAAAAAGGTGAATCAAATGAGGTATAGGTTATTTAAACAGTTATATTCAATTTAGCTTAAATTTACGTTTTTTGAAAACATGACAAATACAGACTTTATTTTTAGCGCCACTGTATATATGCATATACACACACACAAATACACATTGGTCTTTATTATAAAGCATTGGATTAAATGTTCACAAAAGGAATGGGCATAAAAAATAACTTGTTAAAAATCAATGAATATTCTGTTCCTCATTCCATCCAAACATCGTAGTGATCGAATTAAATGTATGTAAAATCCACATAGAAATCAAAATTTATTCAAATCAATTTTTTTTTTATCATAAATCAGTGGAATCGAAACTTGTTGTTCCTGAAATAGAATCCCAGTTGAAGGAAGGAAGGAAGGAGATTGCGCTTATCCAGAGACAATTTATTGGAAACTGGATTCCAATTTGTGTTCAACAATATTTTTGAAATAATAACCAGAGTTTGGTTTCTTTTTGTATTTTATATATTTTATTATAAGGAAAGGTTTGGAATTGATTTGAGAAATTTTTTTTTTTATTATTATTAAAACAATATAAGAGTATTAATCTTTATAATACTAATAGTTCGTGGAGTTTGTTTGAAATTTGCAGTAGCATAATTGTGGGCTATCGATGAAGGAAAAGGGGGGGATAAGAATGAGGAAGAAATGGAAGAGAAGGAAGAAGAGAGGGAAGAGGAAGAGAGAAGTAAAAGAGGTGGAAGAAGAAAGAAAGGTGAAGGAAGAAATCAGTAAGAAAAGAGGAGGAGGAGGAGGCGTGAAGCAAGAGGAGGAGGCGTGAAGCAAGAGGAGGAGGCATGAAGCAAGAGGAGGAGGCGTGAAGCAAGATTTGGAGGCGTGAAGCAAGATTTGGAGGCGTGAAGCAAGAGGAGGAGGAGGAGGAGGCATGAAGCAAGAGGAGGAGGAGGAGGCATGAAGCAAGAGGAGGAGGAGGAGGCATGAAGCAAGAGGAGGAGGCGTGAAGCAAAAGAAGGAGGAGGAGGCGTGAAGCAAGAGGAGGCGTGAAAAGAGGAGGAGATGGAGACATGAAGTCAGAGAGGAAGAGGCATGAAGTAAGAGAGAAATGAAAGGAAAGGAGAGAAAGGAAGGGGAAGGAATGAAAGGCATATATAAAAGGAAATAGAAAAAGAGAGGATGTAGGGAAGGAAGAAAAAAGAGAAAAATAAGAAAAAGAATGAAGAGTTGAAAACACAAAAAAGTAAAAAAAATAACATAATTATGAAAAATGTCCCACACGACAAAATGTCTAAATTTTTGTGATATTAAAAAAAGCCGATCAACAATTAATGTTAAAAAATATTGATATTGTTTTGGTTTGGGGCATTTTTCATAATTCTGAAATTTTTTTTCCAATTCTTTAAATTTTGTTAAAAAATTTTTTAAATTGAAACCAAAAAACCTTGAAAAACGAACACATCTTTTCAGAATCCTAACTATAGATAACTAAAAAAATACCAGTCCCAGGATGGGTAAAATTACTCCCTTCCCTCCCGCCAAACAGAACAGATTTGCATAACTTTTATATCCGTCTTTACAAAGATTGAAATTAAGACATAATGATACTAAACCTTATGCTTAGAATCCTTCCATTGTACAAAAATCCATTACATTATTTTAATTTTTACAAATATCTAAAATTTAACGCTTAAGTTTGTAGGGTCTTAAGAATAAACTGAAATGCAGAGAATCTTGCTTAACTTTTGTTTAATGACAATGGATAAAATTTAATGCAAATCTGAAATATTTGAATTTTAAAATGGGAGATTATGCCCATATTATTTCTCCTAAAACCCCTTTAACTGAAATTTGGAAAATACTTAATTGATGTTTAATATCAATTGTTAATTTCACAAAAACAAAAGGTACCTGAATTTTTACAAAGGTCTTTGAATAAAACTTAATTTAACTAAATATAGCCCATATTTGGAAACTTTATGCCTCAAAATTGCAAAATTCATAACGATTGGTTAATTAGTTTAGGAGTGAATGCTATACATACAAATATATAAACATATGAATATACTTAACTTTATAATAAGTGCTATATGAGGAATAAAATACAGAATATATCATGAATATGAAATGCCATGGAGACAAGATAAAAAGAGCAAGGGAAAACAAATTAAACACGGGAAGAAATAAAAAAAAAAAACGAAGAAATTTATCAGGAAGGATTTTAAATCCGAAATAAGTACTTCAACTTATAAAAAAAGATCTTTTTCTGCATCTTAGCATGTTTTTAAAACACTTCATCTGTTTATTCTTTATTTTTCATATATATATATATATATATATATGTTTTACTTCAACACCTGATGATGATTTGTGGACGAATCGAAAGCGCTCGTGACAGCAACAACTATGGAACTTTTATTAATATTTTTGATAGAAAAAAGATTATACAGAAAATCGCAAAATTAAAGAATCATAAAGCAACGTGTCTCCGTTGCATTTAATATTTGTTTGAATATATATATTTTTTTTTCAGTCCCTTCACCCCAAACAAGGCATAGTGCCACTTGAACATAAGGGGCTACTAATTGGGACCATGCCTAAAAAAGATTGTTGTTGGTTTACATTGTATTTGAACTTCTGCATATCAGCACAGTTTGGGAAGTAGGTAGCAGGAAGGGAATTCCTAAGTCTAGCCATTCTAGGGAAGAAGCTATTAGAGTAGAAAATTTTTTTGACATTTAGAGACCTCAACAGTGAAGGGGTGTGATTCTGTTGCTAAGCAGGTTTGTTGGGGATATATACGTCGAGGGGGCACAAGTACAATGAGTTCATCAGAGCACATTCCATAAAAATACTTGTAAAACAGGCACAGAGATGCAACATTGTGGCGATGGGACAGGGGTTGGAGTCTAGTTGATAAAGTGGGACCTATTAGATTTTTTGGACCCTATCTAATAGTGAGACTAGTGGCAGATACATCAGCCCAAATGTGACAACAATACTCTGCATGGGTGAATGGTGGCTTTGTAGAGACAGGATACTCTCAGGTGGGAGTAGTTTTTTAGCATGATAGAGGGAACCCACCTTCCTTGCAGCAATCTTCACAATGTGTATAATGTATTTATTCCAGTTCATATTTCCTGTGAATGTTAAGCCGAGGAGTTTGAAGGAAGAATTCTCAGGTAGGATGTTATCAGTAGAAGTACTAACTTCACCAATTTATTTTCAAATAATTTAAGTACAGTATGATTTAATATGGTTATTACGAGGATGAATTAAATCACCATTCAAATATTTGTTATAACAATTTTAACTAGTGGTGGGGAGAGGGGCATTGCTTACCAAGATCCAAAGGCCACTCGAGAATAAGGGTTACTGAGTGTCAGGTGAAACAACACCATTATTATCGGTAATGGTGGAACTTGGATAGTGTTTAAGAGGACAATTCAACAAAAACTTGTTCACGTTAGACTTGAAAACGGCCATGTTATAGTCAGTTGGGAAGCAGCCCCACAATATTGAGTTCAATAGACGGACAGTTGCTCATTTACTTTGTTTTTTGTAGTGCCACTATTGTAGAATGAAGTGACTTTCTTCCACTTGACTGTGCCTATTTTCAACTGAATCCTTCCATCTCTTCTCTTTCATGTCATAAGAAATGAAAGTAGATTCAAGCTGCTTCCATCTACCTTGCCGTCTCTTTCTTTTCTCCTATTCTCCTTTCCTTCATTGTTTGCATCGGTTCATAGACCTCAATTCAAGTTGTTCTCTTCCCACTGGTAATTCAAACATTATATATACAAAAGCTAAAAGACTTGCAGAGGAATAATACCAGTAGCGTATAGGGGGTGGGGAGTGTAGCATTCATTCATCAAAATGATTTCTTTTTTTTTTTTTCAGAGGAAAGGCATCCATTCATCAAAATGATTTTTTTGGAGGGGAGGGAACATCCAGTCATATTCAAACCATCTTTCTTTCTTATAATCAATCAAAAAGTTGGCCCTGGGCATCCCAAGTATTTCCTTGCCCCAAGTATTTCCTTTTCGAGGGTCTATTTGTGATTGCCTCCATTAGAGTTCATGTATCTCAGCACTATATGATAGGCATAACTGGTCATTAATGGTACACAACAAAACTTCTATCCTGGTCTTGTAGCAGTCTTGGTTTTCTTTCATAGCATATCGGTCCTTTTCAGGTTATTGAATGTCAAATCTACTACTTTTAGAAAAAGTTTTTATGCTTCAAATGAGGTTTGTTTTATTTAGTTGTTTTGCATAGGAAAATTATCATTTTTGACTTTGCAGAAAATGAGTTTTGCAAAAGGAAAGGCAAAAAACAATAACATCAATGTTTGGTGCATTTTAGGTCAGCTAGTCAGAATCTTCAGACAGCCTGATTTGATAGCACCAGATATATCAGTTTTGTGCTTGAAATCTGATACCTATGGAAAGAGAATTTGTTGTAGGAGTCAAAAGATTTAATAAATTCCACCTACCTAGATAACAACGGATTCCAGTGGGTAAACCGATATAGGGAGAGTCTTCAGACAGTTGTTAGTAATTATACAAAATGCAGGGATCTCATTGGCAGGATTCAATATACATATCTGATCTTTTGCCTGGCTGTGAATCATGGTTCACAATGAAATGTCAGAACACGATCTTGGCTGCAACACGTTGGATGGAGAAAATTGCTGGTCTCACTTTACATCCTGCCATGAGAAAATATGTTGCATAACGATGCCTTAAATGGCCACATTGCTCTAAAATGCTCCAAAGTATGTCCTGCATTGACGTTCATGGCTCAAAACCCCATTCTAGGTCATTTAAGCAGATCAATTGTGACCCAATACTGGCAGGAAATACAAGAGAAATGGCAACAGGCAGGAAAATTTTGAAATCATACATGAAACATTTAACGTTGAGACAAGAAGACAAAAATGAAATTGAAAAATACTTCACTGACATGTCACACATTATGTACCTTTTTATAGGTTACAAAAACATTAGTATTACTCGCGTTTGTGGTAATTTGCATCATTTAAAGTAATTGAACTCCGATCTTGAATGTTATTTGCACAATATTTCTGCCAATGTTCAGGTGTGTCTCATCGAACTTAGGAATCTGTACAGAATTTAAAACCTTTTTTTGAAAACATGCGAATACCTTGTGCAATGGATCTAAGTGCTCAATAATAATCAATTCTAAGTTTAATTGGTTCTGGAGGTTGAAGGTTCAATCTTCAGTACAGGTAATACTACTAATAAAATCATGACTTACTTAAGACTTCATAACAGATGGAACAAGAGCAAGTTATCCCTGCCCCCCCTCCCCGTGGATTAAATAAAGAGTTATGTTAAAAAATTCCATATGAATTCCAAAGTTTGACAAAACGCATCTGAAGAAATTTCAACATTACTTCGGTCAAAACGTTGTGAGAATAACATCCAACTGAATGTTATATATTTTAAAATTAATTTGGAATTCTTTTTGAGATGAGTAATTTGTATAATTCATTTTATGTGGATAGAGATGTCGAATATCTACGATTCCAGGTGAGCATTGTCTGAAGGTAGCAGTTTTAATCCCACCCAAAGCCGGTCAGAGGATCAGTTGGCCAAACCGTGGTGAGATGACAACAACTATGGAAGGCAGTGATTGCTGTGGATGCAGTTAGTAGATTCGACATTTCTATCCCATCGCAGTTAACCACCTGAAAAAGGCCAGAGGAATAATTGGCCGAAACGTTGTGAAAACAACTAGAAGATAAGGCCACAAAAATAAAATGACATCCAAGATGAGAACAATAGTCTTAAATAATCAAAATTATCAATCCTTATGTCAAAAATTCCGAAACAGACCAAAACTGAATTGTTATAAAACAAACAGAAGTAACCTCAAACACAAGTGACATTTTATTTAATGTCCCACCTCCAGTGACATTTCATAAGTAGAATGACAAAGCATGTGAACAACATAAAGGAATTGTCAACATTGGCGAAGACAGACACAAAGAAAGAGACACAATAATTAAGAATGTCCGAATGGAGAGAGTGGGGGAACTTAACTTTCCACCATTCATCCCTCCTACACCCTCAGAAACAATTCATGAAAAATTCTACCCCCTTTCAACCACTCATGGCAAAATTCTTTCTATTACAAAACACTTCTGGATACATCCTCACACCTCAAAGAGAGGCGTTGTCTGTGGGTCGCTATTTATTTGCATCCCCACAAGGGCAGAATTAGAAATAAGGTCGGATTTTGATGTGGGATAAAATCCATCTTCCCCAAAACGAGCATTATGGTTTGGATCAAAAATAAAAATTGCCTCAGTCTAGAAATATTTCTCCTTCACTGACCAAAGATAGAAAAGATGAAATATAGTAGCAGAACAGATACTACACTTTTCTCCTGGCAATAACCAAGAATGCCAGACTGAATGGAGGGTAAGTTAAAACCCGAATCTCACTAATCTTTACAGAAACAATTAAAAAACTTCTACCACCTTCAACAATTCATGGCAGATTTCTTGGTAAAATAGAAAAATATTAACTTCATCATGGTCGTCATATCATTAATTGGGGTAGGGGTGGGGCGGAAATAATTTGTTTTCAACAGTTTATTCAATTCTTAAATAAAATCAAACTTTTTTTATAATTGGGATATTTTTTATTTGGAAAATATTTTTAGATAGTTCAATTATTAAACAAATAATTATATTACAAACTAATAAACAATTATTAACAATAATTTAAAATTGTTTTCTGTTTTTAGAAATGATAAAAATATACATTTCACCAAAAGTTTAAAACAATTCGGGACTTTATGTGAGGAATATCTAGCTCCTCACAAAAACTTTAAATCATTCATGGCAGAATTTTTTGTTACAAAACGCTTTTTGGATATGTCCTTACATCTGAGACATTGGTAGTAGATCGATCATGCTTAAGTTCGAAATAGCATTATTTTATTATTTACTATTTTTTTATTTTAATTTTACTCCAAACAATACATATTGTCACTTAGAATGTAAGATGCTACTATTTGGGATTGTGTCTAATAGGGGAGTTGAGCATCAAGATGTCTGTTCATATTACATTTCATCTTCTGCAGGTTGATACAGTCAGGGAAGTCCAAAGTCTAGCAGTCTGAGGGGAAAAAACTATTAAAGTATAAGAGTGTCTGGTATCTAGGGAGCTCAACATTGAAAAGGTAGGATTTTTCTGTTAGGTTAATTGAAAATATTTACGTCGAGGACGTATAAGTCTTAGTTCATCAAAGCACATTTAATTGAAGTACAAGGTGTCCAAAAAGTCACTGAAGGGTTTTGAATTTAAATAGATTCTTTAGTTTTGATGATATCTTTCTGTAATTTCAACACAATCTAAGACATTGGGAAATTTAAAAAAAAAAAAAATGGGAAATTGAAAGAAAAAAAATGCAAAATTCAAACAAATTTTATTTATGTAAAATAATTGTATTTTCAATTTTGTCCATTTTCAGCTTCACATATTTGTGCTCTTTCCAAAACATTATTCATGAAAGATTGCAGAATCTCTGGATTGTAATTTAACTCTTATTTTGTTCCTGATGTTTTCCTTCAATTCTTGCAGGGTTTGGGGTTTGTTAACATAGACTCTTTCTTTAAGATATCGCCATAAGAAAAAGTCGGGGCTAGTCAAGTCTGGGGAACGTGGTGGCCATTTGACATTGCCATAGCGAGATATAATGTCGTCAAAACATTGTCTGATTTTGGTAAAACAATTTCACAACTTGCGTACATTGTTTAATGCTATACTTATCCAAAATTAATTTTTAAAATATTATTTGTGAAATATTTGAAATAGAGAAAAAATAATCATTAATGGTAAAATGACAAAGATTTTCAACCCTTCACTGACTTTTTGGACATGCTGTACTTGTAAAACAGGTACAGGCATGCAATATTGTGGCGATGTGACAGAGGTTGGAAATTGGTTTACAGTGTGTGACCTTTTAGACTTGAGACTCTTTCTTAAACACTATATAAGAGTGAAAAACTTGTGGCAGATGCACCAGCCGAGATTTGGCAACAATACTCCGTGCATGGGTGAATCTTCGGCTTTGTGAAGATGTATACTTTTTGGGGTGAGAAATTTTCTGGCACTGTCGAAGGATCCCACCTTTTTTGCAGCAGTCTTGGCAATGTCCCTAATGCATTTTTTCCAATTCATGTTGCTTGTGAATGTTAAGCTGAGGAGTTTGAAGGATGAAGTCTCAGGTAGGGTGTTATTTATTATGGCAATCAGTGGGTGAGAAAGGTTTTTGTAGTTGTTAAAAGATAGACGCTTAGTCTTGGTAGCATTAAATGTTACTATCCATTTACAGCTCCATTCCACTAGATTAAAGTGCTCCTACCAATTCCTTTGATATGTGTACGTTTGTCCCTGATGTTTATAAAGCATAGTGTTATCAGCAAATATACCCATCTATTAGTTTTGTTGAAATAAACAATGCAAGCGCATAAAATACAAAACTTTCAATAAATTAAATAATGTAGCTGTAAATTCCAATTCACCAGAATGCATTTCAATTTCTTCATAAAACGTCAGTTTTTCCTTTTTTAGCTTTAGCAAATATATTCAGTTAATTATATATAAATAATTACTAGTAGAAAAAGAGACCCATTTAAAATTTAAAGAGTCTGGATCAGAGTTGGATCATTTAAAATTTTAGGAGTCGGAGTCAAATATTTGGGTGTTGAATCAACAGTTCTGATGAAAACACTGCTGATTATCCATACGAGTGTCTATTGAAATTCAAGACACTTTAAAAACACACTGAGCCGAAAAAAAGAAATCATGCAATTTTTTGTTAAATGTTATCACTTAAAGCCCACTCAGATGTACAAGTTATCTTTTTATTTATTTTTTTGTACATCCTAATGTTGGCTTAATATTATCCTCTTATACTTGCATATATGCTGATCATCTACACAGGCATGCAATGATATATTTGTTTACCTACATACGACATAATCACGTTGACACACTGGTTCTCGTTGGATCACTGAAGTTAAACAATGTTGAGCCTGGCCAGTACCAGATGGGTGACTATTTGGAAATACCTAGTGCTGTATGTAGAAAGAGGTCGACATTTCCTTTGATTGGGATATACATGCGACTGAGGATCACTTGGGAATTGAATATTCCCAGGATACTCCTTGGGAGGAAGCTAGTTCAACCTGCCTAGAGTGAATGCCACTTGATTAGTCATTAGACGCAATTAGCTATAGGGTTGCATATATTCCTATGATTCTATATCTATCCTGTTCAAACATATTTCTATGTATAAAGTCCCGTAGGTGTGTATGTTTATATATTTCTATGTATAAAGTCCCGTAGGTGTGTATGTTTATATATTTCTATGTATAAAGTCCCGTAGGTGTGTATGTTTATATATTTCTATGTATAAAGTCCCGTAGGTGTGTATGTTTATATATTTCTATGTATAAAGTCCCGTAGGTGTGTATGTTTATATATTTCTATGTATAAAGTCCCGTAGGTGTGTATGTTTATATATTTCTATGTATAAAGTCCCGTAGGTGTGTATGTTTATATATTTCTATGTATAAAGTCCCGTAGGTGTGTATGTTTATATATTTCTATGTATAAAGTCCCGTAGGTGTGTATGTTTATATATTTCTATGTATAAAGTCCCGTAGGTGTGTATGTTTATATATTTCTATGTATAAAGTCCCGTAGGTGTGTATGTTTATATATTTCTATGTATAAAGTCCCGTAGGTGTGTATGTTTATATATTTCTATGTATAAAGTCCCGTAGGTGTGTATGTTTATATATTTCTATGTATAAAGTCCCGTAGGTGTGTATGTTTATATATTTCTATGTATAAAGTCCCGTAGGTGTGTATGTTTATATATTTCTATGTATAAAGTCCCGTAGGTGTGTATGTTTATATATTTCTATGTATAAAGTCCCGTAGGTGTGTATGTTTATATATTTCTATGTATAAAGTCCCGTAGGTGTGTATGTTTATATATTTCTATGTATAAAGTCCCGTAGGTGTGTATGTTTATATATTTCTATGTATAAAGTCCCGTAGGTGTGTATGTTTATATATTTCTATGTATAAAGTCCCGTAGGTGTGTATGTTTATATATTTCTATGTATAAAGTCCCGTAGGTGTGTATGTTTATATATTTCTATGTATAAAGTCCCGTAGGTGTGTATGTTTATATATTTCTATGTATAAAGTCCCGTAGGTGTGTATGTTTATATATTTCTATGTATAAAGTCCCGTAGGTGTGTATGTTTATATATTTCTATGTATAAAGTCCCGTAGGTGTGTATGTTTATATATTTCTATGTATAAAGTCCCGTAGGTGTGTATGTTTATATATTTCTATGTATAAAGTCCCGTAGGTGTGTATGTTTATATATTTCTATGTATAAAGTCCCGTAGGTGTGTATGTTTATATATTTCTATGTATAAAGTCCCGTAGGTGTGTATGTTTATATATTTCTATGTATAAAGTCCCGTAGGTGTGTATGTTTATATATTTCTATGTATAAAGTCCCGTAGGTGTGTATGTTTATATATTTCTATGTATAAAGTCCCGTAGGTGTGTATGTTTATATATTTCTATGTATAAAGTCCCGTAGGTGTGTATGTTTATATATTTCTATGTATAAAGTCCCGTAGGTGTGTATGTTTATATATTTCTATGTATAAAGTCCCGTAGGTGTGTATGTTTATATATTTCTATGTATAAAGTCCCGTAGGTGTGTATGTTTATATATTTCTATGTATAAAGTCCCGTAGGTGTGTATGTTTATATATTTCTATGTATAAAGTCCCGTAGGTGTGTATGTTTATATATTTCTATGTATAAAGTCCCGTAGGTGTGTATGTTTATATATTTCTATGTATAAAGTCCCGTAGGTGTGTATGTTTATATATTTCTATGTATAAAATCCCGTAGGTGTGTATGTTTATATATTTCTATGTATAAAGTCCCGTAGGTGTGTATGTTTATATATTTCTATGTATAAAGTCCCGTAGGTGTGTATGTTTATATATTTCTATGTATAAAATCCCGTAGGTGTGTATGTTTATATATTTCTATGTATAAAGTCCCGTAGGTGTGTATGTTTATATATTTCTATGTATAAAATCCCGTAGGTGTGTATGTTTATATATTTCTATGTATAAAGTCCCGTAGGTGTGTATGTTTATATATTTCTATGTATAAAGTTCCGTAGGTGTGTATGTTTATATATTTCTATGTATAAAGTCCCGTAGGTGTGTATGTTTATATATTTCTATGTATAAAGTCCCGTAGGTGTGTATGTTTATATATTTCTATGTATAAAGTCCCGTAGGTGTGTATGTTTATATATTTCTATGTATAAAGTCCCGTAGGTGTGTATATTTATATATTTCTATGTATAAAGTCCCGTAGGTGTGTATGTTTATATATTTCTATGTATAAAGTCCCGTAGGTGTGTATATTTATATATTTCTATGTATAAAGTCCCGTAGGTGTGTATGTTTATATATTTCTATGTATAAAGTCCCGTAGGTGTGTATATTTATATATTTCTATGTATAAAGTCCCGTAGGTGTGTATGTTTATATATTTCTATGTATAAAGTCCCGTAGGTGTGTATATTTATATATTTCTATGTATAAAGTCCCGTAGGTGTGTATATTTATATATTTCTATGTATAAAGTCCCGTAGGTGTGTATATTTATATATTTCTATGTATAAAGTCCCGTAGGTGTGTATGTTTATATATTTCTATGTATAAAGTCCCGTAGGTGTGTATATTTATATATTTCTATGTATAAAGTCCCGTAGGTGTGTATATTTATATATTTCTATGTATAAAGTCCCGTAGGTGTGTATGTTTATATATTTCTATGTATAAAGTCCCGTAGGTGTGTATGTTTATATATTTCTATGTATAAAGTCCCGTAGGTGTGTATATTTATATATTTCTATGTATAAAGTCCCGTAGGTGTGTATGTTTATATATTTCTATGTATAAAGTCCCGTAGGTGTGTATATTTATATATTTCTATGTATAAAGTCCCGTAGGTGTGTATGTTTATATATTTCTATGTATAAAGTCCCGTAGGTGTGTATATTTATATATTTCTATGTATAAAGTCCCGTAGGTGTGTATATTTATATATTTCTATGTATAAAGTCCCGTAGGTGTGTATGTTTATATATTTCTATGTATAAAGTCCCGTAGGTGTGTATATTTATATATTTATATGTATAAAGTCCCGTAGGTGTGTATGTTTATATATTTCTATGTATAAAGTCCCGTAGGTGTGTATATTTATATATTTCTATGTATAAAGTCCCGTAGGTGTGTATATTTATATATTTCTATGTATAAAGTCCCGTAGGTGTGTATGTTTATATATTTCTATGTATAAAGTCCCGTAGGTGTGTATGTTTATATATTTCTATGTATAAAGTCCCGTAGGTGTGTATATTTATATATTTCTATGTATAAAGTCCCGTAGGTGTGTATATTTATATATTTCTATGTATAAAGTCCCGTAGGTGTGTATATTTATATATTTCTATGTATAAAGTCCCGTAGGTGTGTATGTTTATATATTTCTATGTATAAAGTCCCGTAGGTGTGTATGTTTATATATTTCTATGTATAAAGTCCCGTAGGTGTGTATATTTATATATTTCTATGTATAAAGTCCCGTATGTGTGTATATTTATATATTTCTATGTATAAAGTCCCGTAGGTGTGTATGTTTATATATTTCTATGTATAAAGTCCCGTAGGTGTGTATATTTATATATTTCTATGTATAAAGTCCCGTAGGTGTGTATATTTAAATAATTCTATGTATAAAGTCCCGTAGGTGTGTATATTTATATATTTCTATGTATAAAGTCCCGTAGGTGTGTATATTTATATATTTCTATGTATAAAGTCCCGTAGGTGTGTATATTTATATATTTCTATGTATAAAGTCCCGTAGGTGTGTATATTTATATATTTCTATGTATAAAGTCCCGTAGGTGTGTATATTTATATATTTCTATGTATAAAGTCCCGTAGGTGTGTATGTTTATATATTTCTATGTATAAGATTTACTACTAAACTAATTAATTGATCATAAGAATTTTGGAACACAGTTGTTAGGCGTAAGAATGGGTAATGGGAGTTATATCTAGTCGAATTTAGTTTTAAACAAAGGATGTAAAAAAGGCGAGCAGAAGCCATTAGTGAAAATTCAGATACTTTTGATTTTCGTGAAATTTTAACAATCGATATCAATTAATGTTCTCTAAATTTCAATTCCTTTGGGGTATTTTAAAGGGGGTTTTAAAGGAGTATAATATTGGCATAATCTCTTATTTGAAAATTCAAATATTGTGTCTAACAGGAAACTGTGGGGAGTTAGCAGCAAGATGTTTGTTCACATTACATTTCAAATTCTACAGGTTAATAAAGTTAGGGAAGCAGGAAACAGGGAGGGAATTTTAAAGTCTAGCGGTTTGAAGAATAAACTATCAGAGTAGAAGGGTTTCTGAACTCTAGGGATCTCAACAGTAAAAGAGTGGAAGTTTGCTGCTTGTCGGGTTAGTCAGGAGTCTGTATGTTGAGATAAGTGCTGTGAGTTCATTAGAACACATCCCATTAAAGTACTTGTAAAACAGACACAGGATTACAATATTGCAGTGATAGGACAAAGGTTGGAGTTTGGCTGACAGTACAGGATCTATTAGATTTGAGACTTTTTTTTACCTTGTCTAAGAGTGAGAGATTAGTAATAGACACACCAGCTCAGATGTGGCAACAATACAAAACCACAATTCATCCATGTGTGGAGTAAAGATATGGGACACTTTTTGGTGCAAGTAATTTCCTAGCATGGTAGAGAGATCACATCTTCTTTGCAGCAGTCTTGACAATACCCTCAATATATTTTTCTAATTACTGTGAATGTTAAGCTGACGACTTTAAAGAATGGGCTTTCAGATAGGGTATTATTTGTCATGGCAATTGTTGGTGGAGAAGGTTTCAACACTGATGGACAGTATGCAAGACTCCTAGACCTTTTTCTTACAACTTGTCCAGAACTGTGCTCATCCTCCATCCTGTCTCTTCTGGGATCTTCCGATCACTCCATTGTCTTAGTTAAGATAAAAACAAAATGTTATAAGTCCTCAGATGTCCCACTCCATCGTACAGTATATAGAAAACTCTATGGTTGATTAGGATAGTTTCCATACATTTATATCAGATATAACTGCATTCTATGTTTAAAAAGAACATGTCCTCTAAAGTATCAGACCTGACTAATTGGTTAACTGTCGGTTCAGACCGCTTCATACCCTCCAAGAAATACTAGCAAAAACCTAACAGCTGGCCATGGTTCATTCCAGAAGAATGTGCTGCTACCATTGCATACAGAAACTACTATTTCCTTTCAACAAAATAGTTGTTCGTAAACTTTAGGACTGCCAGCAACCACTGCAAAAGAATAGAAAACTTGTGTAGAGTAAAACTTGTAGAGTTGTATGCCGAGCAATGGCTTCGTTCCCAGGAGTTTTGGCAAATAACAAACAGGGTCCCCTATTCAAATCGTTATCAATGGACTCAAGGTAATTTTGTTAGTATCCGACAAAGCCAAACTCTTTGCAAAGAACTTTGCAGCTAATTCTACCCTTTGTGATCAAGGCCGCCTATCTCCATATTTCCTCTTGCAACTGAAAACATGCTATGTGACATACAAATATCTGTGCATGACGTTGCCAAGCTTACCAAAAAGCTTGATTCCAGTAAAGCAAATGGCCCTGACGGCATTCCAATCATAGCGCTCAAAAAACTTCAACCGGAACTAGCTGCCATATTTACAAAGCTGTTTAAACTTTGCCTTAAGGAGAAATGCTTCTCAACACCTTCGAAAACTTCATTAGTCTGCCCCGTAATATAAAATTCTGAAAATCAGTTATCTGCCTCTCAGTACAGACCAATCACTCTCCTGTGTGTAATGAGCGAGTTGTTGGAATCTATGATAAATAGAGAAATGGTCAACCACCTCAGCAAAAATAATCTTCTCAGTGACATGCAATATAGTTTCCGTTCTGTTAGATCTACAGCTGATGTGCTAACTGAAATATCACACAAGATTAGTAAATCTCTTGATGGGGGATTTATTTCTAGAGCAATTGCTCTTGACATATCAAGCTATGGAAATAACTGGAAATGCCCTCTCAGTTAATAAGTCTTTTCTCTCTGATAGGTTTATAAGAGCAGTCCTTAATGGTTTAAAATCAGAAACTCATGGTATCAATGCTGGCAGCTCTCAGGGTTTCATCCAAAGCCCAACTATTCCTGATCTTTATCAAAGATTTCCCAAATGACATTTATGGAGACGACACTATTATCTATGACAGCATTTCAAAGGACGGCAATGACCAAGATCTCTCTGATTCTCTTTCTTACCAATTTTATGTATTATATGAAGAAGATGACTGACTCATTATTTTTTATTTTCAATACATTAAAACGGGAAAGAGGAATGGGGGAAAACGGTAAAGTGGGAAAGATACAGAAAGGTAGAGATAGAAGCTTTAATATAAAGGTTACATACATTTTTTTTAACTTATTTTTATGGCCTCGTGCAATACCGAGTAGTCCTGCTAGTAAAAGAGAATTAAAAAAAAAGAACTTGTATTATTAATTTAAGAAATTCAGGACTTTTACAACTGTCTTTTATATAATTAAATCTTTTTTTTTTTTTAGTGATAGTAGCAGCATGGGAAGGCCACCATTGCTTTCAAGTTCACTTAGAGTTTTGCTACTTTGCATGCAAATACCTGCATTAAGTCGCCCCATAAAAATATCCATGAATGCATGTTTCTTGATAATCGACCAGCTAACAATCATCAGCATGGATTGACTTTGCCCATGGATTGAACCTACATTGTACATGAATACATATGTATTGAGCACTTTTTTTTTTTTTTTTTTTTTTTTAGGTCAATATATTTTTTTTGTTTGTTTTTTACAAAGGAGTCCCCACTTATCAAGGCCTGGAGGTCACTCGAGGATAAGGGTTACTGAGTGTACAGTAGTCAATGGGACAATGTTGTAGTGGAAATTTGGTAAATTGGATTACTTAAGGGAATGGCTCATCAAGAACTTGTTCACATTGGACTTGAAGACAGCCATATTGTAGTCAGTTGAAAAGCAGAAAAAAACAAAAACAGAAGACAATTCCACAGGCGTACAGTTCTGAGAAAGAAGCTTTGTTCATGGGATCTACATTTATGATAAAGAGCGGAGGAAATTATTGATAGTGATTTCAACTAGACAAGTTAAATTAAAATGATGTACGTATGTGTGTGTGTATATATATATATGTATATATAATTATTTTTAACATCTACAGAAACTAGCGTTTCATTCTTTCAGAATCATCAGTGCAGGAAGTTATGATTGCCACGGGTCCTGGAATTTGAACTCTGCAATAAAGCCATCTGCCTCCTTTAGTAAGGAACAAACAACAGGGCTATTATACACCACAGCGATATTCAAATGAAATTAAAGATTTATAAAGGCACAAACATTAGGCAAGAACGATCTACAGTAATTGAGCAACTAAAGTGTCACGATTTTGCACGCAGATCAAATGATCGATTTCTATACTTCAACAGACAGCGCTCAACTGTTAAGAAACTTACTTCTTAAGGCAACAGAAATAATTATAATTATTTTAAATACCTACAGACACTAGTGTTTTATCCTTCTGCTATTATCAGAGCAGGAAGTTATGATTGCCGCTTCTTACGAGCAAAGGAATTTTCCAACCCAGGACTAAAATTGTTTTTTTTTTTTTGCCCCCCCCCCCTCCATAGTTTTACATGTTCAAAAACTGTCAAAATTATGAATATATAAATACGTATTGCAAAACTATGCTGCATCAGATGACGAGCAGGAAAGATTTCACTCATTCTAATGAATTCAAGTAATCACACAATATTTATTGATTAAATTGTACTCTAAAGTAATTGACGCCATTCGCTTCAATAATTTCACAGGTGTGCTAAATTAATCACAATCAATTACACGTGGTTAGATAAAGAGGGAGGATGGGCAGGTAATAATGCAATGTGTGTGTGTGTGTGTTCCAAGATAAGGTCGAATTAAATTCTCAAACAGTACATTGCAGCACTTGTCTCTTTACAATGGTTAAAATCAAGTGATAAATAATGAATTCAAACAGGATAAACAATGCAATAAAAAAATTGTGTATAGGCGATAATTCTTTTTTTTAATACTATTTAATGAACCATTTACTATTTAGTACAACGCATGTAATCAGAAAAATAACATATTTGAAATGGGTGAATATGCTATAATAAGCATGATTTTCACAAAATGGAGTCTTACAGGTGTGAACATATATATATATATATATCATTCAAGAAAGGTTGGGGCTTTTTTTCACAATGCAAATAATCCATGTTAATCCTCATCTAAAAAATTCAGAAATAATCAAATTGGTTCAGACCAGAACAAATATGTAAATTGAAATGATGCTTTCTGTTTCATAAACGCATCACACATTTTGAATTCTAATGACTATGGTTTGTTGACAAAAAGGACAAAAACATTTATCATTCATCAATATAAACAAGTGTCACGATATACCTGGAGGAGGTCTGAGGTTACATCTGCCGAAACGTTGTGAGAATAATTTGAACAGTCCAAATGCAAATAGTTCATAGTGTTTTAATTTTTTAGGCGAAATATGCTAATTAATTTGAAATATTTTGTAACACTTATGTTAATAGTTTTTAAAGGTTTTCATTTCATATTGAGAACGTTGTTTATTTAAAGTTTCCTGTCCTTTCATTTATAAAAAATTGTTAATAATTATCAAATTTATCAATTAACTCATTTTGATTCTTACTTCATATGTAAAATGCATAGAAACATTAAATAAATAGAAAGTTAGATTTCAGTAACTATGTCTTTATATATTTACTAGCATGGGTGCCCGGCGTTGCCCGGGTGTTTGGAGGTGTATGATGAGCAAAAAAAAGGGGGTAATTTTTTAAACTTTGACCCCTATTATGACCCCTGTAAATTTATTGTTTTGGCCTCAAATCAAGTTATTAAGTTAGATCCATGTCCACGGAAGCTATATCTAAAATTTCAAGTGTGTAGACCCAGAATTGTTGGAGAAGTTTGGTAGAGTTCTCAAAGCTCAAATCGTTGAACTTTGACCCCTTAATCGCCAAATTTCTGGCTAAAAACCGATCACATAGATTTTTCCAAATCTCAGTACCCTGTATATCAAATTTCGAGTCTGTAGACTAAAAATTGACAGAGTTATTTCGTAGGGAAATGTACACAGACACACACACACACACACACACACACACACAAACACACACACTTTCACTTTTATAGATATATAGATTTAAAATTTGAGTCTGACAGAATGATAAAATTATATTGCAAACCGATATATTAAACAAACGAACTTCAAAGAGACAAATGAACACATAAGTAAAAACAATTTGTATTAGAAAACATTTATTATTCCACGTCTTTTTTTTACAGACCTGACGACTGAGCTCGCTCTTAATAAAAATTGATTTTTATAGTCTTAATTTTGATTTCCTTTTTCATAAAAAACTAAAAAAAAAATCAAGAAAGAAAAGAAATTTAATTTTATTTTTTCATTAATTTCTTTCTGTGCAAAGCAATTCTTTCAAACTTACTCTGTTTCCAAAATGTTTTTATTTTATTCCCCTCCCCCTTCATTCATTTTCCTCCGCATCCTGGCAAGTATTAAAATAAACCATTTATAATATTTATTTATGGATTTATTTACTTATCATTTCTTTTGTATCGGTAAATGAATTCCATTTAAAAAAAAAAACTGTAAAAGTCACGTTAAAGGTGATTAAGTTGGAAAGTAAGTAAAAATTTACCCTTTTTACTTTTATACGATTTCTGATCACTTTGAAAAAGGTGTGTGTGTGTTTTAAAAATGTTTTTTAACTGCTATAATCTCATTTATATATATATATATATATATATATATATATATATATATATATATATATATATATATATATATATATATATATATAACAACGTGAGTATTCATATTGTGGGTTTGTATTACTGTACACATAGATTCGAAAAAATAGTCAAAAACAAATATATAAATAAATGTTATCAAAGGCAAGATAAGTTACTTTTCTACCTAACTGGATATATTTTTTGTGTTTTTATTCAATGTAATATATTTATTCAGCTCGAAAAACATACAGTGTTTACCGATGTGTTGGAAAATTCAAGATGGCGTCTCACACCCTCTTTAACACCGTAAGTTTGGGAAAAGGTGTTATAAATAAAAAACTACACAAAATACTATTAAAAACCCGCCGAATATATGTCAACCTATGTCACGGTAACATATATTGAGCGAGTTTTTAACAGTATTTTAACAGGGCACATCGTAAAAACGGACCCATTAATTTTCCTGAAGTAAAAACTATATAGTTTTTAAACTTTTAAAACTGTACATTATAAAAAGAAAACTGTTCGAGTGATTTTTTTTTTTTTTACATGGGTGTCACCACTTATCAAGGCCCAGAGGCCACTCAAGGATAAGGGTTAATAGGTATACATTAGTCATTGTGATTTTAGCATAGTAAACAGTGGGAATTTTGTAACTTGGATTACTTGAAAAAGAAAACTGTTCGAATGATTGAAAATGAAAACAAAATAACAATGTAAATATATTGAAAAGAAAAAAACAAAAACAAACGAAGTTTCCGTTTCAGGAACCCGAGTTTAATTTTATGTCGTAATCATTCAACTCGTTAGCGGTTTTATTCAGCGATTAGGGATAACCATACGACATATATAATTACCAAAGCGATTTTTAAAAAATTTTTTTTTTTAATTAAAACTAAACCTGTTTAGTTTTAATGAACCAATTTTTTTAAAGCCAACACTTTAGTTATTTTGAGAGCGTGCAACTGCACCCGAAAGGTTGATTAGGAAACTCCAAATCCTTTTATGACTCGAAAAAAAAAAAAAAAAGGGCTTTTTATCGGCTTAAATGATAAACTAATGTTAAATATTAGTATTTAATATAATGAGATATCAATCTACACAATTTGCCATCGATTCTGAAATAAAATGAAATCCTGACATTGTGATCATTTTTGCAGGTGTTATGTGCCAAATATTGAAATAAGAATGTTTAAATTTAATTATTGTAATTTAAGTCTTTAATTTTAAAGTCGATTTTATTTATAAAATATCTTTTTAGAAATCAATCTCAAAAACAATCTGAACAATAAATCTCTTTTGTTATGGCTAAGTTTTTGTCAAGGGTAGAAATTATAATAGACAAGTATTCATCCATGATGACATTTTACCGATTTCCTGGTTTACAGGTATTCTTGCTAAATTTCTTCGAAAGAATTGACATAAACAATACTTCAACTAAATACGTATATTTCATGCAATAATGACTTTTATTTCTTCTGACTTTTCCTAAACTAAACATAAAACATCGGTTAGGGTTAGTTTAACATTCTGTAAAAGTACCTTCCGTTTTTTTGTTTTTTTTTTGTACTTCTGCAGAGAAGGTAAAAAACCGATAAAAACTGGATATATTTTTCGTGTTTTTATTCAATTTAACATGTTTATTCAGCTCGAAAAGAATACAGTGTTTACCGATGTGTTGGAAAATTCAAGATGGCGTTTCACACATTCTTTAACACCGTAAGTTTGGGAAAAGGTGTTATAAATAAAAAACTATACAAAATACTATTAAAAACCCGCCGAATATATGTCAACCTATGTCACGGTAACATATATTGAGCGAGTTTTTAACAGTATTTTAACCGGTTTTTTATTTATTACACCTTTTTCCAAACTTACCGTGTTAAAGAGAGAATCGGCCGCCATCTTGAATTTTCCAATACATCGGTAAACACTGTATGTTTAAATTGAATAAAAACACGAAAAATATATCCAGTTTGGTAGAAAAGTAATTTATCTTGCCTTTGATAACATTTATTTGTTATATATTTGTTTTTTGGCAACTTATTCGAATCTATGTGTACAGTAATACAAACTCGAAATGAATTTAAGACCACGAGTGAAATGAGAAAATGAAGAAAATCACATTTACTGTGTGTGTTTACTGTTTATGTAAGTCAGCGGGTTTGGTTGCCATAACAACGTGACGGTAGTGAACGTGTGTGTGTGCGTGTTTCGTGTAGTTTAGTTTCGTATAATAGTTTCGTATTTTTTTAATTTGTAAATAACAAGTTATTAAAAAATTAAACCCTTCCAAGATGGACAATAAATAAAGCCATAATATTTTATGGTAAAGGTAAGAGCGTAGAAACGATTGTTTTTTAGGAGATGTAATTATTGGATTAACCAATCAGAAATCGTCTGTGGCACACACATCTGTTTTTATAGATATATATAGGTCGAGGTAATTAGTTAAAGAGATTTAATATAATGTGATATATAGATAGATAGATTAAATGTTAAATAGATTTTGTAAATAGTACAGTTGAAATGATTAGAATATTTCCAATATGTAATAAGGTCGAGGTAATTAGTTAAAGAGATTTAATATAATGTGATATGCAAATGAGCATAAGTCATTCGATATAGGGGTGGTTTGTAGAATAGTATATAAAGAAATTAGGCAAAGATTCTTATGTCTCCTATAACAGAAACATCCTAAAATGGGTTCTAATGTTTCTCTACCAGGAGAGATCTACCCTCTTACCTCCTTTATATTTCGTTGATGATGGAGAGCTGTACACACAGACAGAAACACACGAACCCTATTACTTTATAAAAATATATAGATATAAAAAAATACATTTGATGTTTCTATGCATTTTATGTTTCCATGCATTTCACATCGTATGTAAAATGCATAGAAACATCAAAACCACAGCAGATTCATCTCCCTGTTTTTAATTATTATATCTAGTATCTAAAAAATTCCTCCAGTAAAAGACCCTAGTTGCGTGATTGCCTGGTTTGTTATAGGGATGGCCTTGATGCTGGGTCATTTTGCCACAACTCTGTTTCTCGCTAGCTTGAAACGTTCTCAGATTGAGATGCAGTTTATCTCGCTGTTTTTTTTGTTTGTTTTTTTCCTTTCCCTTTCCTCTAGGCTATGCAGTCCATGCGAAGTATTGATCACCATTTTAAATCGATTTTGCAAAATACGCTGGTCTCCTAATCTAATTAAGAATATCTTTAGAAATATTGAAAGTTGGGGGAATCATTTTGATCATCTAATTAAAAAATAAGAGATTTTAATTGCCAATAGTGGCACAGAATATTGGTTGATTATGAATGATCAAATTATGAAGAGATAGGATATCTCTTAATCACTATACACCAAAATAGAGCACTCTAGGCAGCTGATAATACGCAAGTAAAACATGTACAGGCAGTAAGATTTTCCTTCCCTTGTGGCCTGCACTACAGATAAAGATATTCTAACCGTTGATAAAAGGTCGAATTTTCATCTCAAATTGAACGACTTGTTTGTCTAGTCACGCTGAAGCACTGTGATATAAAAAAAAAAAACAGCATGTGGATGATAAGTGATAAGAAAATGTATTCATGCCAATTAAGCTAAACAGAAGCTTCTGCATTTAATCCTTGTAGGGAATCGTCAGGCTAAAATACTTATGGAATGAAACATGGAGACCATTGTGTAGCTTAATCATCATAAATATATTTTCATAACTTACTACTTATTGAGCATTGTCGAAGTAAATACTAAACATTGATACATAAAAATATCTCCTTATAACATGTTATGTGGATTCATGAAATAATTAGATATATTAATCCTCCAAATGTATTTAGAAAAAAAAAATCCATATTCATACAATTGTTTCTGCCCGTTTCATAACAGATTTTTCTTAATAATTCAAGATGTTTCAAAAATGCTTCCTCAGTGAATTTTTATCTCTTATCAAATTAAACCAAATAAAAATTAAAAAAACGTACCATCAAAATCATTCTCTTCAGTTCACTTATTTATCTGTTTTCAAAGTGAACCAATGAAATTACACACACATATATATATGCCATTTACATATAGTACTGTTTTGTTGTATCACAACTCATCAGTGCAGCTAGACATACACCTTTTCCCAGCCTTATGCATATATATATATATATATATATATATATATATATATATATATATATATACTAGACATTTTAGTTTGTAAAAATGAGCAAAAGTTGACTTAGAACAAGTGCTTTATGTCAAATTGATGGTTGAATATGGTCAAATTTGTGCTCATTTTTGTATTAAATACAAATCCCTGTTAATCCATTATTCTACATCGAACAGATACCATAATACTTAGTTCACTGCACCTAATTATAACAAATGTGCATAAAAAATTTCAGCCCCAAGTAAAAGTGGAACAGACAAAGAAATCTAATAGAGATAACACAATAATAATTTAAAGGGCTTAACATCTCTAAAAACATTATAAAGCAATGTCTGAAAGGATATTGAGTTGATGTGCTGTCTTAATTCGCCTCTGTTTCGCTTTTCAGAAGATGATTATATTATTTATCACTTAAGTTAGGTACGTGCATTTTTCATACATTTGTAAATAGGAGATGCATTCAAATTAATTAACCAATTATTATGAACTTTCGTACACAGTTGCTAAAAATAAAGCAGTCCAAATGTATGCTATGATTAGTTTAGTTTTATGAAAAAGGGATAAAGAAAGGGTTAGAATTAGAATCTAATTTTGATGAAATTTTAACTTTCGGTATAAGACATACATTAATAAATATCCTCCAAATTTCAGTTTCTTTGAAATATTTTAACAAGTTTTAAATGAAATAATATGTGCTGCTGCCATCGCACACAGAAATCACTTTTTCCATAGCTACCAACGTAAGAGATGCACTGAGACTAAAGCCGCTTTCAGGAACGCCAGCATCCACTGTAAAAGAGTAATAAAAAATGCAAGAGAGTTATATGCTCAGTCCGTTAAATCCAAAGTAGCCGATCAACGGCTTGGTTCCCACCAGTTTTAGCAAATAACAAATAGGATCGTGAACAGAAGTGTGCGTTCTATCGCAACCATTATCAATGGACCTGAAGTTATCTCGTCAGCAGCAGACAAGGCCAAACTATTTGCCAAGAACTTTGCAGCTAATTCTACCCTATGCGACGAAGGCCATCAACTCCCCATATTTCCTTCTATAACGCACAACACGCTAGGTAACATACAAATACCTGTGCATGAGGTTGCCAAGCTAATCAAGAACCTTGATTCCAGTAAAGACGGGATCCCAATTATAGTGTTAAAAAAGATTCAACCTGAACTTGCTCCCATACTTACGAAACTGTTTAAGCGTTGCCTTAAGGAGAAGTGCTTTCCAACACCCTGGAAAACCTCATCAGTATTCCCTGTATTTAAGAATTCAGGTGAAAAGTCATCTCCCCCTCAGTACAGACCAATAAGTCTCCTGTGTGTCATGAGTAAGTTGCTGGAATCCATATTAAATAGAGAAATAGTCAACCACCTCAGCAAAAATAACCTTCTTAGTGACATGCAATATGGTTTCCGTTCTGCCAGATCTACCGCAAATGTGCTAATGGTTATATCTCATAGGATTAGTGAATCTCTTGACAAAGGCTTCCTTTCCAGGGCAATTGCTCTTGACATATCAAAGGCCTTCGATAAAGTATGGCATAAAGGCCTACTTCACAAGATTTCCAACTACGGTATCACAGGTAATGTTCTCTCAATCATTAAATCATTTCTCTCCGATAGGCTCATAAGAGTAGTGGTTGATGGTCAGAAATCAGAGGCCCACAGTATTAATGCTGGAGTCCCTCAGGGGTCCATCCTAGGCCCAACTCGTTTCCTGATCTACATCAACGATCTCCTTAAACACATACTTAAATCATTCGTTGACATCTATGCTGATGACACGACCATCTACGGCAACACATCAAAGGCTGTAAATGACAAAGTTCTCTCTGATTCTCTCTCTTCTGATCTTGAGCACGTGGTTCAGTGGGGGAAGAGGTGGCTGGTTACCTTTAATGCATCTAAAACCAAGCTCCTATCTTTACATCATCAACGTTCTGATCCCCATCTGGCATCAATCGAAATGGATGGCTCTCGTCTAGGAGAAGCCCCATGTTTTGACAAGCTACTGGGCTTGACCCTTACTCCTGATCTGAAATGGAACACGTACATCAAGTCTGTTGCCAAGGTCGCTGGAAAGATGGTGGGATCCTACCGCTCCAGAAGATATCTCACTACTGATACAATTCTCTATCTATATAAAAGCCAAGTACGCCCAAGGATGGAATACTGCTGCCATATCTGGGCAGGAGCTGCTAAAAACAGCCTATCCTGCCTTAACGGAGTACAAAATAGACTTCGTGGCTTAGTGGGGGAGGCCCTTTTCTCTTCCCTGCAACCTCTCTCCCACAGAAGAGACGTTGCGAGCCTGTCTTTGTTTTATCGTTATTTCCATGGCAGATGCTCGTCTGAGCTCCAATCTCTAGTCCCTCCTCACAAATCCTTTATGAAAAACACCCGACTAGCTGAAACCACTGTCAATAATTTTCCCCACTCTTTATCTGTGCCTAAACCAAAACGTAGATTCCATGAACAAAGCTTCTTTCTTAGAACCGCACGCCTGTGGAACTCTGTTCCGTTAGCGTGCTTCCCACCTGACTACAACCTGGATGTCTTCAAGTCCAACGTAAACAAATTCCTGATGATCCGCCCCCTTAAGTAGACATTTTTATTAAACCCCCACACTAACATACTGTGCATACAATAACCCTTATCCCTGAGTGGCTTCTGGGCCTTGATAAGAGGTGATCACCTTGTAAAAAAAAATTTAAAAAAAAAAAAAAAAAAAAAAATATGGGCACAAGCTCCCGTTCGAAAATTCAAATATTTCAGATTTACATTGAATTTGATCCATAGTCACTCAATTCATCTACATACCTATTAAGCAAGATTACTTGAATTTAAATGTCTTCTTAAGATGCATTAAGCTTAAAGTTTTAGACATGTTCTAATCTAATCATCATCAACATTTGAATAAGGATTCTAGACACAAAGTTCAGTAGTATTATATATTGATGCTAACCTTTCATAAGGAAAAATTAAATGGATGTAAAACTGTTCTATTTGGAGAATTAATTTTACTCATCCCAAGGCGGGTATTCTAGTTATATTTTTTACACATTGTGATGCCAGCATGTAAAACAGACCTTAAATTGATGATGATGGATAAATAAATGATGGAATGAAATAAGAAAAATGTTTCATGCTTATGTCGGTCATTTAACAGTCATTGCCAGGTACACCCACATATTGATGGTAGGAAGTCGTCTTACAGGGTTTGTGTGTGTGTATATATAATAGATTGATGCGGATGAAACACGGGAAGTTCTGTGTAGCTTAATTTCTATATATATTTTCAAAAAACACATACACACACACATTAAGTATGTATATCTATATTGTATTTCTTAGTATATCTGTGTGTTCCACTTTTCTCAGAAACTACTGGGCCAATTCTGTATGGACCTTTAAGATGCAGCAAACTAATTATTATGGTATTCGTTTGATGCAGTTAGAGATTAGAGATTATTATTTAATAATGCAAAAATTCACAAATTTAACCAGATTTGACCATCAATTTGGCATAAAGCACCAATTCTAAATCAACTGCCTATAACTTTTGCTTCGTTTTAATGGTCTTCTATATTGTATCTATCCGTTCCGCTTTTTAACCGATTTTTAATGGGCTAAGATCTCATATTATACATTGTTAATAGTTAGATTTTTAAGATTTAAACTCAATGGATGTTTTTTTTTTTGTTTCTTTTTTTAACTCCAGAGCATGTATAAATAAATAGAAAGCTAGATTTCAGTAACTATGTCTTTATACATTTATAAAAAAAATCCTGATCTTGATGGATCATTTCGTCAACACTGATGACAAACAAAGAGTTATATAGCTTCACTTTTCTGCAAAAGGAAAGTTTAAAAATAAAAAGATGAGAATTGTAATGCAAATGATCTACGCACTTATGTCTCAAAACTACTGGAATAATTGCACTAAACTTGGCATAAAGCACCCTTGATATTCTGAATGTGGCATAGTGGGGTTACAATTTGATTACTCCAAAAGCTGATACTACTATTACTACCACCACCAAAGATACATAATACATAGACACAGATACTGAAGCCTGTGGAAGCAATATTTTCTGAACTCGAGTTTCTTCTTAAGACCTCTTTAGTTTAAACATTAGGTCCTAAACATTTTCTAGTTTTGATCAAAATTGAAATTAGGATTCTAGGCATAAGGTTTAGTCACATTACCTCTCAATTTTGATATTTGTAAGTGGATAGAAAAGTAATGCAAAACTATGAGGACAATTTTTTCTTTTAGCATATATTAGAATAAGATAAAGTGTAAAGTTACATATAGGAACTTTATTACAGTATTAATTCAATAAGGGTTTATATATATATATATATATATATATATATATATATATATATATATATATATAATACACAATATATCAAAAGAAAATGTGCAACTCTATGAACGTAGATACAATGATACAAAATCGGTCAGTGTTTAATTTTTTCTTCCATTTTGTCTTTCATTAAATTACGTTTTTAATATTCTTACGAACTTATGAAAAAAAGAAAACTATTTTTTTTTCGTCCATCTTGAAATAACGGAATGTTAAAAAACAAAACTATTTTAAGCGTATCATTTTCAATAAAGCTTTTGTCATAATGGAATTTGGCTGTTTTAATTGTTTGTAATAAAGCTACAAACTGGGCCAAGTTTTCAAGTCACAGGTTGTATGCATATAATCTACTAGCAAAATACCCGCCCCAAAATGGGTATAAGCAGTATTAGGTGTGTCAGAAACTTTGTGAAAAATATTGAATAATTCGACCCTCTGTCTTTCCAAGCTTATAACTACTCGAAAAATGTAATTTAAACCCTAATTTTTTTTCAATTAAAGGGGCAAGGACCAAGGTTTCATTAAAAAAAAAAAAAAAAAAAAAAAAAAAATACAAACAACGTGGTTTTACAGGTAAATTTCCAAAAAACTTTTTTTTTTTTGTTTTAAATTAGAATATATTATTTATTGATCTTTTATCTTCAATTTGTGATATACAAAACTTTAGCACATAAATTAATTATTTACTCTTTAATAGACATTTCAAAATAGGGGGGGCGTGAATTAAAAAAAAACGTTTGTCTAAAATATATTCGGTTTATTGGAAAGAGCATAAAATTTCACATTGACCCTGAAAATATCGTAAAAATAGAATCAATACAAAAATTTTGATAGATTTTGTAAGTTTAAAAATTGAAAAATACTGAACTCGTAAAAATAATTTCATTACTGTTTTTTAAAAAATAAAAAAAATAATATTTCTATTACTTTTTATACAACTTTAATAGTTTATTTTGGAAGTATAATCCATAAAGAAAATAAATAACCGACTAAATTACGAGTTTTTTTATATTTTATTCGCAGTTTCGTGTTAGGGGTATCAAAAATTCCTACAAAAATTCTGATACACCTAAAGCAGTATCTACAGCATTTTGAGCTACATATTTGCATACTTAGAGAAATGCGAGAGATATATGAGTATTTTATCAATCATGTGATGAAACGTGATTTTTGTTTGTTCATGTAACTAAATCAAGAGCACAGCAAGAATTTAAAGGACAAAATCAGCAATGCCTTGCAATACTGCACACGTGACCTTGTTGCCTAAAATATATATTCCATAATTTATAAATGAGTTTTTTTTGCTTAAGAGTTTACCCAACACTGACTGATCTATAGATGTAGATAGAGAAAAAAATTTTAGATACCAAACCTATAAGAGTACTTGAGACTCATTGAGTTAAAACTACAACAAATATTAGACTAGTTATATATATATATATATATATATATATATATATATATATATATATATATATATATATACACATACATACACACACACTAGTGTTGGGACGATTAATCAGAATTGGGAATAAAAAAAAATCGGAATTTTTAGAGGTAGTGGAATCGGAAAAATGTGTGCTTGTTTTCTGATGCCAAAAACGGCTCTTTTTTTATTTGATGTTATTTAAAGCAAAATCTTCCACTGTTAGCTGTTAATGATAAAATAAATATTTATTGTTTTTAAACTAATAGTAAAACAAAAATCCCCCACAAGTTTGTTTTTACATTTGAGAAAATATTTGCACATTTCACATGTTTTTACGCCAGTGAGGAATAAATAATAACTCTATTGTTAGATATTTGAAGATTTATAAAGAATCGGTATTGGTAAAAAAAATTGGAATCGTCCCATCACTAATATATACACATACACAGTGGAAGTGCATATACACCCACGGAAAAAAAGTTTTAAAATTTGTTTCCTTAATTAATGTTCAGTATTCAAAGCCATACAAAGCAGGAGTAAAAATTTGAAATAATATTTTAATCTAATGTGATACTATCGATTCCCCCACCCAAGCATTAGGAAGTAGGGGAGAAAGAGATAAAGAAATACAACAAAAAAAGAGGAAATAAGTTCATCAGCTGAACAAATGTATAAGAAGTTGTTCAACAATGCACACAAAGGAGAGCTGAGGTGTTGTCAATCCAGGTGTGGCAGTGAATGGGAACAAAAAATTGATTGATATACTTTAAAGCTAGTTTTGGGTTTATAAGTGAGTTTTACAACAGTTGGGGACAGCTGCAAACAGTCTGAGGTTTTCAACAGTTGACAATAATTAGGAGAGTTGTGAGTGAGACACAGCCGAAGGTAAATTGTGGTTCAGAGTAGGTGAAGATGAGCTGATGGCAACTGACAAACATGACCTTGGCAGAAGACACAGATCTTAGTGCTAAGAAAATCGATGGTGTCACACACATACCTAAAAGGCAACTGATATTTGCAAAATGCGTCTGAATTCCTGTTTGGTTTTATTTTTTTTTATACTTGTGAACCAATGCGCACTCCCCTGGCCAGTCGCCAATGTGAAAGACAACACAGCCAGAAGAGAAGATAAAGGAGAAAACTACAAAAACAATATTGGGGACAGCAATTTTATTCAGTGATGGGACCAGGTGGTTTCAAACTAATTGACATGTTTTTTTGTGTTTCTGCTGATCTATTAGATATTACTATTTGAGTATGAGACCAGCCAAAGAAACGTTAGAATTCAAATGAATCATATTATAGTTTAATATGAAGGTGGACTTAACCGACAACAAATTGCTGAAAATCTTGGGATCCTGCTTTTCACTGTCCATAAGCTGTCCAATTCGTCAGTGAGGAAAAATTATCTTGTTTATCAGGACTCTGTGACAATCTTCATTATGAATGATAATACGAGCGTTTGTTTCTTTCATGTCTGTACTGTCACATTTTGAGTCATTGGTGAGTGTAAGACGTCAGATTTTCTTTCACTTTCTTTTCTGCTTTCAAGCATCCCTGCCTACTACCACATTTTTTTTTTTTGCTCAACACACACATACATACACTTCCAAACACCCGGGCAACGCCGGGCACCCAAGCTAGTATTGAATAAATCAGAAAATAATTCTTGTTTCAATTTTTGAGACGAGAATTGATCATTTGTATTAGTTGAATTCTTTGGACTATTGTTCTCATCTTAAGTGTTATTTTCACAACGATTTGGTCAATGTAACCTCCGATCTTTTTCAATTATATCTTATCAAATTCAGGAATCTGCATGGAAGTTTAAATGGAACCCTTTATTTAATCCAGGAGGTAGCATGCTCTTGTTCTGTTAACCATGACTGGGTAGTAGTCTTAAGTAATTCGTAATTGTATTTTGAGTGACGCTCACACTGAGGATTAAAACTTTAGCGCCCAGAAGAGCGTAACTTACAATTGAATTTTATCAAGTGCTTTACCCACTATGCAATGGATCTGTAAGAAGGTTGGAAATTACACTAAAGATGAGAACAGTAGTCTGAAGAATAGATATAATACAAGAAAAAAAAAATTATAACAGAACAAAACCAAAACTCCTTTCTTCCAAAATAATTATGAGATTACACAGAAGAAAAAACATTTTGAACGCAGGAATTTCTTCCACTTTTGCTCATTAATGAAAAGGTAAAAGCCCCCCCCCCAAAAAAAAAATCCAGCATATTTTAAGCATATAATTTTCTATATAGATTTTGTCAGAATTGAGGAATTTTGTTGCTTTGATGATGCGCAACCTCCTCATCTCTTCAAATAATTTCAAAATCTGGTCCAATTCCTTCATGTACAAGCAAAATCATAGAAATTTAAGACAAAAAAAAAAAAAAAAAAAAAAAAAGATTCCAACAAGTTTCAATCGATAGAAATCAGAAAATAAAAATTTGTTTTTATTATTACTACTAGTAGAATACCCGTCCCAGAACAGATATAAGCAGTAAATATAACATTAGTTTTTAATTTTAATATTTCTTTCTTTGGGGAGTATGGTATTTCAGGACACTTTTCTGCACTGTATAATTTAAAATGATGATGAGCCCACATTACATACCATGTTGCCTAGAATAAACATTCCATAATGAAGTTCAATAGTTTAGGATTTAGCTATATATATATATATATATATATATATATATATATATATATATTCACACACACACATATTATGTATATGCATGCATACACACTTTATTCGTTTAAAAAATGTACTAGCGGGGGGGGGGACTTTGCCTGGTCATAAAATACGCTTAAATATGATATTTTAATTTGTCCAGATTCCGTATATATTATTATAGAGTTGTGATTTCAAAAGTACAAAAAACAAAAGTATTTGGGTGCCATCAGCTAGAATCGAAACTAAAAGCAAAATTGTAGCATTCAAAGCTGGTGACGTTACCAATGTACCAATATGACATGCATAAAAACTGATAAGAAATAAACTAAAATGAATGTACAAAATGTATAACGATTTTTTCAATTTTGACCCCTTTTTGACCCTCTTAAAAACTATTTTAACTGGCTAAACACCCATAAAAGAACGGTCCATAAAAATCCAATCATTTGAGACCCCTAGCACTGCTCAGAGACTTTTTAGTTTCAGAAGAGATAGAGTTTGAAAATATGGAGACATAAGGTGTGTGGTGGCATCAATTAAATAATTGATCTGAGATAAACTAAGTTCCACCCAATGTCATGTCAGAAGTTCTTGAACCTTTTTTTAAAACTCAAAATTAAAAATACATAAAAGTAATACTAGGAAGAAATCTTATTCCAATTTCATATTTTCTATTATTAGACAACCAAACAACAGATTGAAAGCTTTTCATTATCAGTAAGAAATATGAACATAAAAATAAGTAAAGATTTTTTTTTAATCAAATCAGTTTATGTATTTGACATTTTTTTTTTTAATTTAAACAAAATAAAAAAAGAACTTTTCTTTGTTTCGTATTTTAGACAATCAACTATTTTAAATCTTCACAGAAAGGTAATTTTACACCGAACTTATTAGTTTAAGTAGGTTAAAAACAATATTTTAATTGAATTGGTTGTAGTGTTGATAAAGTCCAGTTTCAATATTTTATACAATCGTTCAGGGTTTGATTCTCATACTTTATAGAGTGGATTAATGTACTCATTGGATAAATAATGGTGTTTTTTCTCCAAATTAAAATTATTTAAAAAAAAATATATTTTAGAGATATGATTTTCTGTAGAGATTTTGGAGTACAGAGGAAGTTGGTTGCTTTGATTTTCCCCATACTTTGCCTCCCATTCGCCTTCAGTTCCAATATTTTATGCTATCTTTCAGAGTTCAAGTCTTATACTTAGCAATTATTTTTTTTTTGTAACTTTAAAAACAATTTTAAAAGAATTTTTTTTTTCTTCATTAAAGCTGACATGGAGAAGAGAGAGGTTTGAGAAACCCAGTGTTGAGGAGTATTCTGTTAAATAGAACGTGGTATGTCGCTATATATATATATATATATATATATGATAATTTTGTTCTAAAGCAGTGTTCACACACACACATAGAACATCAGTCATGACGTCATCAAGTATGTACTCAAATATCAGCTTAACTGGGTAGCCAGAAGTGGATATGACATCATGTCCCAAAGAGGAGAAGGAGTGAGAGTAGTAATCAGTCAGTTGGAAGTCTCAGAACGAACTGCACAGGTAGAGAATGACTTAAGCTAAGTAAACTAAGAGGCTAGAAGACCCCAAATATCTGTAGTTCAGAAAGCCCCTCATACACCATTGGCAGAAGAGAAGGCAACACCAACATCTCAATACAAAGTCCTTTTCTCAAATGGAGGATTTCTTCATGCTCTTGTAGAAACATTAATTTCAGGTATCTGGTCATGGGAAGAGTGGATAACATTATGTAAAATTTAATTGTGCTGTTATAATTTCTGATTGCATTGATAGTTTATTTTGCTGTGGTTTGTGAGGCATTTAAATCTCCTCTCCAAGAGGACATATTTTAACACTTAAGCTAGTTTAAATAACAAAAATATTTTGTATTAATTTTTATTAAATGATTTCAATTAGTTGCATGCGGTCCTCAGAACAATGAATCCCACATGACGGAGTTTGATATGCTTGTATTAAATTGTTGAGTATCTGAACCCATCCTGGGATGGGTATTCCAACCAGTATGTGATAACTGTCAAAACCTTATTTTCTTACAGGCCGTTTTTATAGCTAAAAGGGCAGCGCAATCTTACACAGAAATTCTCCATTCCATTTTTTTTGTGTGTGTAGGGATGTTCATGATAATTTGAACCTTGCATATCATCTAAAGCAATTTGATGAGTCAATTCTGAGTTTAGCATGCAATTTAGAAAATAATGATACCCCCCCCCCAAAAAAAATAAAGGGATAATATCGGAGACAATTCTACACCTATGATGAACTGTTAAGCTTAGTAAATTGGTTTTACACTTTGTCTTTCAGATATATTCATTTATATACAGGATGCTTAAATAATGGACGATTATACACACACACATACACACACTTTTTACTCTTATTCACACCAAACAATGTACATCACCTGGATGTAAAGAGTTACCATTTAGGACCATGTCTATAAAGGAATATGTAAAGAGCTGAGCAGTGAGATGTTTGTTTGCTTTACATTTAATTTATGCATGTGAGTACAGCCTGAGAAATAGGGAATAGGAAAAGAATTCCAACGTCTAGCAGTTCGAGGGAAGAAATAATTAGAATACAATGCACCTAAGGACCTCAACAGAGGATGGGTGGGACTTTGCTGCTTGTCACATTAGTCAGACGTATTCACATGTATTCTCACCTCTCAACTTTATTCATAGTGCTCCTATAAGCTTTATCCCAGATAGTAGTCCCTATGACCAAATGGCAATATGCCTTGTTTGGGGTGAGAATAGTTATTAGTTGAGCTGGTAAATATATATAGTTTGTTAGGCTTAAACTGAAAGAATAAATTCATTAACTTTAAATAATGATTTTTTTTTTCGTTTTCTGTAGATGTTTAAAAAACAAAATTTTAATAGAGTTCTTGCTAAGTGTTTAATACGGTCCTTGCAAGGCCCTATCGTTTCTGCATTTGTTGGATAATCTGTGACAGACAAAAGCATCACAACAGAGTAGAATGGCAGACTTTAGCCTTCAATAAATATCAGACTATACGCACATGTTTACAATTTGAAGACAAATTTGTCTAAAAACAGACAAGGAATCGTTTAAAAGTGAAAAAAAAAAAAAAAAAAAATACTATATAAGCAAATAAAGAAACAATTTCGATAAAAGTGGTTAAAAAATACAAAAGAGAAAATGAAAAGATTTTTTTTAAATACGCTAAAATGGATAATTACATTTTATGACACGTCGACGAGAGAGAGAGAGAGAGAGAGAGAGAGAGAGAGAGAGAGAGAGAGAGAGAGAGAGAGAGAGACGCTGAGTAAGAGAGAAAGCGAGACGAAGATAGAGAGGGAGAGAGACTAAGAGAGATAGAAACGCAGAGAGAATGAGTTATAGGGATGGTGAGAGAGAGAGAGAGAAGGGGGAGAGATACAGAAATAGAGAGAGAGAGAGAGAGAGAGAGAGAAGGGGAGAGACAGAAATAGAGAGAGATAGGGCGATACAGAGAAACGGAGGGAGGGAGAGAGACCCGATGAGATAGACGGAAAGAGAGAGAAAGAGACGGAGAAAGAGAGAGATGAAGATGAGAGAGAGAGAAAGATGGAGAGAGAGAAAGAGATGAATAAAGACGGAGAGAGAGAGAGAAAGAGAGAGATGGAGACGGGGGGAGAGAAATATATGGAAACGGAAAGAGAAAAAGAGAGACGGAAAGAGATATAGGAACAGATTTTATATATCTATATATATAAAGCTGAATGTGTGTGTGTGTGTGTGTGTGTGTGTGTGTGTGTGTGTGTGTGTGTGTGTGTGTGTGTGTGTGTGTGTCTGGTCACGAATAGGCCCCTATATGGTTGACTATTTTAAAAAACTGATTACATATAATGATAGAAGATGTATCGAGACACAGGAATGGGTATGTTTGATCTGACAGAACGGTAGTTCATTAAAATTGTGGGGTCTGCGTTCGCGCCTGGTCCACAAAGTATGGAAATAAAAAATTAAAAAAATTAAAAAAAAACGTTTAGAAGTGTTTTTGATATAGATGTACATAAGAATACTTTGATAAGTATGTTTTAACTTAAATAGGGATGGTATAATAAAATTGTGGGGTCTGTGTTTGCGCCTGGCCTCCATAGAATGGAAATAGGCACAAACTTTAATAAAGACTTTTCATATCTATCTGCGTAAGTATACTTTGATAATTATGTTTCAGTTTGAAGAAATATGGTATAATAAAATTATGAGGTGTTCGTTCACGCCTAACCTCCATAGAATGGAAATATGTCACAAAGTTTAACAAGGTTTTTTAATATAGATCCACAGAATATTGTGATAAGTATTTCAGTGTGAACAGGTATGGTATAATAAATTATGGGGTTTATCTATTTTATTTTTACTTTCATCATATTTTGCTTTGGTTTTGATACCCCCAAATTCGAAGCTATCTCTTTACAACCCTTCCTTTTCATGACCTATCATACTTTCATAAATCAGAGTCCATTTTCTGTGGGCTGTTTTTGAACCCAGTCAACGACGGGTCCTTTTGCTAGTATATATATATATATATATATATATATATATATATATATATATATATATATATATATAGAGAGAGAGAGAGAGAGAGAGAGAGACAAAGAGTGAACGATAGCGACAAGAAGAGTGATAGAGAGACACACACACACACACACACACACATAGGGAGGGAGAGAGAGATGGGGAGAGATGGACAGAGAAAAAGTGAAAGAAAGGAACATAGTGTTGTGGGATAATCAAAAAACTTATGCAAAGATAATCATCTTTTATGTCGAAATTAGGAGGGGAGCTTTTGTGGGTGGATATCGTGATGAAGAGTTGAATGAAAATGTCTCAGCATATAACGGCTGATAAAAATCAGTTTGACTTTGGGAAGGAAGTGAACAAACTTCTCCAATCAACATTCTTGATCATATGAGATTATTTATGACCGATAATATTGTGCAACTTAAAATGTTTATTAATATACTAGTTGTGCTAATTCACTACGATGAATCGCAAAACATATCTCTCACATATTTCTTTATTTTTTTTTTTTGACCATTCATTACAAAAAATCGGAGCAAATAAATTTCAGACACCTCAGAATGAGTAACAACAAAACGACATATTTTTCCATAGCACATTTTATATTATAGATTTTTATATTGGGGGGGGGGGAGGTGAAGAAAAAAAAACCCAAACACTTTATATATTTTATGTAAAACATTTCTGCACATCTTTTTATTATAAATGACAAATCTATACTATTAATAAAATTCTAAATGTTTATTTATTTATTTATGTGGGTGTGTACATACACTAATAAAACTTTCGAGCAGATGCACCAAATTGAAAAATTCTTTTTTCTCCCAAAAGGTGTGGGTCTCTAGATTGTCCTTATCTATACATGGTTCGTAACGAACAACATCGAGTCACACAAAACGCCCGAAATAAGGGGTTTTGAGCTGTTTCGTGCAATTGTCGAAAAAGTTACTTGCCCATGTCAACGGAATTTAGCACTGTCTGTATACGGTTGCGGTAACATCTTTCGGCACACAGACAGGACTTGTGGCACAATGGATAACGCGCCTGATTACGGATCAGAAGATTCCAGGTTCGAATCCTGGCAAGATTGTAATAATTTTAACCATCATTTTATCCAATGTTTACTCATTATCCTTACCCTTAGTTCACAGGGTATTTTTGTTTTTTCAGTGATTTTGTTTTGTGCATATGGGAATTTTTCATACCCCGAGTTCACAGGGTAAGCGTTGATGGTAAGATGATGTTGAGCGTACTTGATGTTGAGTATACTCGATTTTGTGTTTGACTCAGCATTGTGTGTGCCGACGTGGCATAGCCACTAGTACTAGGTTTCATTGGATTTCCTGCTTGCTTGGCAAGCCGAGAGCATGCCCAAGGCATTTCCACATAGTATTTAGCAATGGAGAAGCACCTGTAAAGTTAATTTACAATGGTCTCCTGTGTGTTGCATCATCAACAGATCAAAATGGTTTAGGAAATCCTGTATGGCAGGGCTTCAAAAACATATTGATAATTACCACTATCATTGCTATTAAAGGTGCTCGACTGAGCTTCAATCTTTGGTTGATCCTTATAAGACATTCATAGCAAGAACTCTTCCCTCTACCACCACGATAAAAGAACTTTCCTTTATTCCTTAGTGTACATAACATCAAACAGAATTTTCCAAAAGTTCTTTTTAAAAAGCTTCCTATCTGTGGAACACGTTGCTACAAGATTACTTTCCTGAGGGATGCAACTTGCTCATCTTCAAGTCTAGTGTTAACAGGCACTTCTCATAAGCTACCCTCATTTGTCATCAAGTGTTGTTGATTCCATCCATTGTTTTCGATCATCATTCAACTTACAATCGATCCATCTCATTAACTCTTTATCATCAAGCGGCTTTTAATCTTAAGTAACTAAATTCTTTGGAGTAATAATTTCAACTTTCTCACCGTAGGAATGTCAAATCTATGTATTGAAGTCTTTTTTTTTAATCTAGACATTCCAGGTTTATTCAAGTATATTAAAAGTCGATGAACAGGTAATAAAACTTCAACAGGAAACATATTGATTATCCAACCATGTCTCCTGCAATGTATACAAATGGATCACACTAACCGCTTACTCATTGTTTATGTCACGGTTTATTACACAACTGGCTTTATTTTACATAATTGTTAAGTTTTTAAGCAATTTTCATCGTCATAAATATTTTACCAGTATAATACCCGAGAAGGGAGGGGGCACTACTTGTGCGATGAGCGGCCCAAATTGTGCGATATTCGTGGGAGAAAGAGGGGAACATTACCTAGCAATAAACAGGCCCAGGAGGAGGAGGGAGGGGGCATATTACCTGTACAATCAACAGCCCATGGGGCGTGCTACCCATGCAATCAACAGGTTAGGGGCACACTACTCATGTAATTAACAGTGCAATGGTGCTGAATAAGCACAGTCTGTAATTTATCACAATGTTAGCAAAATACGTGGATATTTTTTATTTTACCCTTAAGTTTAGCTTTGTTGTCTTGTTCAAGCTTGGGCGAAACTGAGGATGGTTTGTTTTTCAATTCTTTCTGTGAGCAGGATGGGACTCTCCATGCTTACTCATAAATATCGGCTTCAAACATTAAATCTGTACTTACTTAAGCAGCAGAGGATGCGAGGGAATTTCATCCCGGCATACAAGGTTCCTGTAATTTAGTCGGCCTCAGTTTTACTTTTTGTAATGATGTAGCTAGTCTCAGTCTTTTCTATAAATATTATTATGGAACGTGTTCATCAGAATTATCTGATCTATTTCCTGCTTCCTTTCTTCCAGCTCATTTGACTTGTTGGTCTAGTATTTTTCATGATTTTGCCGTTTTGATACCTCATTGTAATACAGCTTCATATTTTATAAATTTTGTTTTATTTTACCGTCTCCATGGGCATCTGTAAAAAATGTACCATTGTCGCTTTCATCTCAGAAGAAAGGCTCTGTCTAAGGTGCTGTTTCATGCAATAGTCTGCCAGTGACAGGACTTACCATATTCAGGTTTAGACAACACATCCAGACGATATATAGATATAAATATAGTGTTTTCTTTTGTTTACATGGCTTGCTTGATTTTGCTATTTATAGCATGTCTGAATTGTCACATTCATTCCCTGCTTCCTTTGTTACAGCTCATTTTACTTTGATCTAGTGGTATTCATCATTTCGTTATTCAGATATCTTGTTTTAATACAGCTTCCTATTCCATTAACTTCTTTCCAAGAATTGTACGCTTGTGAAGCTCTCTTTTTGCTGATCGTTTTCCTCCTCCATATAGCCTTAGTCTTTTGAACGTAAAGTTCAATAGACATTTCCTGTCTTTGCATTCATCATCTTTTATTCTTTTTCACTCTTTACATCAAGTAGCTTCATGCTTTGTCTGAAGCAACTTTCAATAAAGATTTATGCTAATAAATTTGAATTTGACAATTTGCCACAATGTGTGTTTTTAGGGGGGGGAAGTACTAAACTGTAATTTTAATATGAAGCAAGTTCCTGTTCTAAAATATACCATTCCTTTGTGTAACTCGAGGGTGTTGTAATTTTTTTATGAGTATTATTCGTGTAGCGTACATAGAAATAGAAAATCATAGTTGATACAACTGAACTGGTAGGTTAAAAGTTGTTCAAGGCAGTAAGGAGACAGGCTGATAAATCTATAGCGTTCAATTCCAGTTATATAGAAATAAATATTCAGATCGATATCAATAAAAAAATAACCAAAGAAAAAGCAATCATATTAATCGATAGCCATTATCAATCTGCATCGATCTTGGTATATAGGACAAGAAAAAATATCTTGAGCAATTTTTATTTTGAGATTTTTTTTTCTCAAGGAATTGTTTTTTATATTTCATTTAACGTTTAAAAATAAGAAAAAGTAAGGCTATAAAAAAGTATCAATATTATAATTGGTTTGGATTTTATAAATAAACTTTAAAAAAAAAAAAAAAAGTGACCCGCTGGGTCACTTATTGAGCTCAGGTTAGATTGTTTGAAACAAGAAAAGTGAGTTTACTAAATCAGTTAAATATTTTTTAAATAAAAAAGAGAATCCAAAATTAATCTATTTCTACTTATTATTTCCCCTGTTTTGTTCTTTTCCTCTTCAATTAGCGTTAAATAATATTACTGCCTGTGATGATATTCCCTTTTATTTATAATAGATTATTCCAATCTTTTATTCCTTTCTTTCTTTGCTACTTTTGACTGTTAATAGGGAGGGAAAAATGGAAGAGACAGTGATAGATAATGTATGAAATAAGAGCAAGGAGTAGAGGTAGCCATACACGAGACAAAGAGTGAGAGTGATAGAGAGAGACTTAGTAAGAGATGGGGTATTTGTTGAGTTTGCTTTCGTCATCATATTTGGTTCAATGTCCGGTTTACATGCTGGCATGTCTTGGACGACTTCTAAAAATAGACTTCCAAATAAACCTATCTCTGGCCAGGTTTTTATTTGTCCCTCTTTCTTTTAAATCCAGGCTTATCACTTCCCCACACATTTTATAATTGCAGATAATTAGAACAATCAAAATGGATTTTTTTCAAACATACCTTAATCCTAAAACTGAGAATTATTTTTAACATCTGTTTTCTGCAATTAAAATATAAAAAGTTTTAGTGATAAAAAATGTTGATAAACTCAGCTTTAGCAAATAACTGTTTTGCATTTTTTTTATGTTTTGAAAGTATACTGCATTAAAATCCCAGTTTTATATATTAAATCTCTCTCTATATATATATATATGTCTGTGTGTATGTGTGTGTGTCTGTCTGTGTGTACATTTCCCTATGCAATAACTGTCAATTTTCCGTCTACAGATTCAAAATTTAATATACAGGGTATTGAGAATCTGTTTTCGGACAGATATTTGGTTATTAAGAGGTCAAAGTTCAACGATTTGACCTTTGAGAACTCTATCAAACTGCTCCGCCAATTTTGGGTTTAGACACTTGAAATTTTAGATAAAGGTTCCTTGGACATGGATCTAAATTAATAACTTGATTTGAGCCCAAAACAATAAATGTTAAGGGGTCATAATAGGGATCAAAGTTTAAAAAACAATGACCTCTGCGGTCTCTACCAAATTACTCAGACAATTTTTGGTCTAAACATTTGAAATATATAAAGGGTATTTCAGAGATAGGGCAAGCTTTTTAATCGGTTTGGGTTGAAAATTTGAGCTACCAATATATAAATGTATGTATGTATGTTTGCATGTCTGCCTAAAACTTTCGACAGAGGTAAGGGATTTTCACAAGATCATTATTGTTTGGAAGCTCGACCCTTCAGACGACAAATACCGAAAAATTGGCTAAAAACATTAATTTCTTCACCTTCAACTGGGCACTTTTCTACGGGGAGGGGTCGCTTTTTTCGCAAGTCATCACCTCTTTTCGATTGTCTAGCCTTAATTGAAACCTATGTCACTTCCGGTTTGGCGGTGGTCATAACAGCAAAGATGTCACGTTTTTTTCTCATTCTTTTCCTCCTTCATGGTACATGTTCGAGCCTGCCTTCCTACTACCAATTTTTTTTTTTTTTTTTTGCTGAACATACACCTCCAAACACCCGGGAAACACAGGGCTGAAATGCTAGTATATATATATATATATATATATATATATATATATATATATATATATATATATATATATAAGTGACCTTGTCTGTTTGAAAAATGATCTCTCCCAAACACCTCAGTCAATTTTTGGTCTACATACTTGAAACTTGATATGTAGGAGATTTGGACCTGTAAAACAAATTCGATTTGGTCTTTAATCAGTAAAAATAGCTGCTAAGGGGGTCAAAATTGAAAAAAATTGGAACTTATCAGGCGTAAGTTGACTGAACGTGTTATTTCTATACATATACAAGTATATATTAATACATTAACATAATTTTTAAAATTTTATATCGATAGCGACTAAGCTCAAATGCTAACAAATAATGCTGAAAGGCTGTTTTGATCTCAATTCTAACTGATGGCATTCTAGTAATTTTTTTTAGATTTTAAATCACTACTAAATATTACGTACAATAAAATAATCAATAGAGAAATGACTATAATAATATGAAATCTAAAATTAAAATATATTTAAGCGTATTTTACGACCAGGCCTTGCCAGGGGGTAGGGCTATAATATATTGGCTACAATACAACAATCGATAGAGAATTGGCTCTATAATAATAAATATGAAATCTGCATAAATAAAAATATATTTAAACATATTTTACGACTAGGCAACACCAGGTGATGGCCTGCTAGTAATATATAAATTTATCTTATACGATTTTGAAAATTAAACTTCAATAGCATTTAAGCAGACATATCAAACTTTGACTCCAACTAGCCAATTTTTTATTTAGTACCATGTTATTGGCACTATAATAATGCACTTTTGTTATATTGTATTCAATAACGTAGTCTTAACATGTAACGTAGAAACATTTTTCAATTATGATAAAAAAATTATCAAGAAGAATAACTCATATTTTAATTAAATATAGTAAGAGTTGTCTTCTTACAAATAAAAGTTTATTTGTTTAACAAATGAACAAACAAATTTCTTTGTTTAACAAATGAGCAAACAAATACAAATTAAAATGACTTCACAGCAGCCTGGACAACGCCAGATAAGTACAGCTAGTTTATATATAGTGCGTTTGTTTGTTATAGAAATTAATTTGCTAACAGCAAAATATTTTAATTAGCTTCAATATGTGTGAAAGTGTCCAATTATCAATTGCTGGAGATACGATTGGCACTATCATATTCAGTTTAACGTCCGTTTTGCATACTGGCATATATTGAATGACTTTTAGAAATTTACTTATAAACCAATCTATCTCTGGCCAAGCTTTTTTTTCTTTTAAGACCATCTTTATCATTTTGTCCCATGTTTTTCCTAACCTAACCCTAACCCCATTACCTCTACATCTAACTCCAGAATGCACAACCATTCTTTTAAAATGATAAAACCATCAAAATTTTCTGTCCTACACACATCTCTCTATACTGTTCAAATTTCATCTTCCTCTGAAATCATTAGATCTAAGCCTGTTTTTAAAACTCGCATGACACATCCATCGTATCATTCTCATATCATTTACTCTCCATGCAACGCATGTCCTCAACTCTCACTGCCCAGGTTTAACTTTCATGCATCACCAGACTTTATACCCATGCTGTATAGATTTTGATGGATCTTCCCTTGATTGAAAGTGGTAATGCTCTGCTGGTTAGTAATAGGAAAAGTACCATAAACTTTACTCAGAGAGGAGGTAAAAGGGATACCACATCACTTCTGTAAAACCCGTATGAAACTTTGGGATTCAACTTTCCAGAGTTAGTTCATACCAAAATCACATTGACAAAGCCTCTTATTATTGAGGATGATTTTATCTGTCGGGCTATAGTATGGTTCTGAGCAGTTCTAGGAGGTCCATCTTCCAAGGCTTTACCTTCTTGTCCTTTTTTAAAAAATGTTAATTTATTGGTAATTGCTAGAAGTGCCCTCTTGGAAAATGCCGATGGGGCTTTCCAGGCAATTTTATTCAGGCAGAGTGTTTTTCATTTAGGAATGGAAATGGAAATGGCACTAACCCCATGCGGTTTTAACTGGCTTCCTCCAAAGGGTAACATTCCAAAGGAGTATGGAATTTACAAGCGGTCTCCAGTTGCATATATATCCGCATTGTACGACATGAAAAGAAACTGGAATCTTAAGGTATCAATCATTCCAGTGATTATAGGAGCAACCGGGCTATTGAAAAAGAATTTCAAGAACTATCTGGCGAATATACCCGGTGAAGAGAAATACAAACAATAGCACTTAAAGGTTAGAATCTGTTGGAGCAACTAAACTAATGAATGTTTGGCATCCGGTAGAATATCCCATCCCCAGGAAAAAAAAAGTGATAAAATTAAAACAAAAATGGAAATGACAACATTAGGTTTTTGCAACTTTTCCAAGGTGTTAACATTATCTTACATAAAGCGTTTGGACTTCCCAAATTGGTCACCCATCTGGTACTGACCAGGCTCAGCGTTGCTTAAATTGGGAATCTAAAAAGAATTGGTGTATCAAATTGATTATGCCTCAATAGCAACACACTTTGTTTAGAGCAAATAGGATAAAGCTAATTCACAATGTAATCCTTCCTATTCCCCTGTCTGGATAATGCAAGTGTGCTGGTAGAGAGCTGGACTTGGAAACCAACCATCAAGGAGGACTTGACTAAATTCTCATGTCCACTGGTAATCAGCTTTCAATTGTGAAATTACCACTGGTTAGCCATCTTGTGCGACTTTGCTCATGGGCCGCTGTGTATGGGTCGCAATGATTCATGATGTAATGCAGGCCAACAAAGAAACCAGCTCAACCCAACCAGAGTGAATGCCTTTGCAACAACATCTTGATTTTATAATTTAAAAAAATTTATAAATATGGCAATTTGACAATATTCTTTTTTCTCTACAAGGTTGGTGCAAATATGCTTGTAGGCAGTCGAAGAGTTTTTTTTTTGTTTTTTTTTTACAAGAAAGTCACCACTTATCAATGCCAAAGGCCACTCGAGAATAAGGATTAATTAGTGTAAACTGGTCACTGAGACAACAGTGTAGTGACTGTTAGTGATGGAAATTGGGTAAAACTCGTTTGTTTAAGAACTTGTTTACATTGAACTTGAAGACTAAGTTGTAAGTTGTAGTCAGCTGGGACGCAGAACAGTTCCACAGGCAGGTAGTTCTAGGCTGGTCAACAGCAATCAAAGGTGATTGTACAGCACCATCAGGCCTACAAGTAGTTTGTTTTTGACTATGAAATCGGGATGAGCCATGTGATCTAGCTTAGGATTGGCAAAAGGGAGCTGCGATGATCAGAGATGCTGTACCTGTTTGAGAAGAGGCTGGCTCAACCTGACGAAGGTGATAGTCGCTACAAGTACTCGCAAATAATATAGAGTTCAGAGCTGGAGTACACAGGGTTTTCCGTGCTTAACAATGTTGGATGCCTCTGATTTCTATTTTACTTCAGTAAATAAGTTCGCAAAAATCAACTGAAGTTAACACTTGCTCTCTATTCGAGATCCATAGATATCTAAGTGTTCAATCAAATGTTGAATTTGTAAAGTAACAGTTGGTTGGTTGGTTGTTTTTGTTTTACAGCATATCAACCTTTTTCAGGTTATTTAATGCTGAATCCAAAGATTTTGAAGAAAAATTTTTTAATAGAATATATTTGTTGTTTTCAAGTTGGTTTCTATTTAACCCATAGTTGGGACCCTAACAGGTACTACCACTCCGGGTCAGAGTGGACTTGGGAGCAATGGCAATTAAAGGGTGGCTCCACACTCCTCAAAGCCCGCAAGCTAGGGCCTCACCACTGGATATAGTTTAAGGTCATATCCAGGAAGAGTAAAGTGATGGACACTAATTTTCCTCTCCTCAATTGGGCACTTAATTATGTTATAGTTTATCTTAGTGGTATTTTCTTAATTTTGTTGGATTCCAGGACAAGAATTTATCTTGTCCAACTGAATATTCAGCCAAATGCTCTTATTTGAAATAACATGACCAGAAGGTGTACCATTCCTCATATGAACCAGTATATAGCTTTGTCAATGGGATTTTATTTGAACATTGAATACAATTTCGAATGTTTGATCAATGTTTACTTGTAGGGTGATTACTGCTGGTTTAGGGTGATAACATGTAGGTACTGTTTGAATTTAAAAAAAGCAATTAAGAGAATGCATAAATCAGTATGAATTAATAAAATTACAAAAAATGATCCATTAGAATAATGATGGAAAGTAAAAACAGAAGTTTTAGAAGTTAGGGATTCTCGCTGTATATGAACTGTTTAGAATGATCGAAATCAGTGATAGCAGTCCTAGCTGTTTCTGTTTGTTGTTGAAGTCTTCCTCTTCTTTTCAACTCTTCCACCAATAATATTAAATTAAATTCCAGTTTTATGTTGTCTTATTTTAACGTGTAAAACAAAACAATTACGACTCTTTACACTTCATTTATTGTCATGTTAAGAACGGCGTTTGCAATAGACATTCCAAACTCCCCGTGTTAAGAACGACTTTCAAAACAGACACCACCAACTTCCCCATCTTAAGAACGGCATTCGGAATAGACATCTCTAACATCCCCATGTAAAGAACAGCTTTCGGAGTAGACAACCCACTTTTTTGTAGAGAGGGTAAATAATTCCCTCAAATTTAACCATGATAATCAGTGTCAGCATACCCATCCGCAAAGGTTAAAAAAAAAAAAAAAAAAAAAAAAAAGAAAAGAAATTGAGGGGTGGCAGTAGATTTGTTTATTGCATGTGCGTACAAACCTGGCAGCAAGTTAATTACAGTGCATAATACAGGTTTTTATATCTCTATAAGTACTTGTCCCCACAAATTTTGAACGAGATTTTCTTAATCAGCATAGTTGAAAACGGATAAAAGTTGTCATTCTAAAGAAAATTGTGGAATGGACCTAATGTACAAATTTACCGCCCCCCCCCCCACAAAAGAAAAATAATTAACGTATATGTAATCTCGAAAATCAGTTCAGAAAAGAAAATGAAATAAAACACTCGACAGAATTGAAAATTGGTGAAAACTTACGTTAAAACTGTAGCGTAGGTAATCTGTGTAAAAAAAAAAACAAACAAAAAAAAAATCGGTAATTGTGCAGATGCGACGATCTTAAGTTTCAAACATGTTGGCGAGTCTGTTAATTGAGGTATGGAAGCACAAATCTAGCTAGTCTTCAAAACTGTTTACTTTATAAATGTTTCGGCAATATCATCTACTGGATTCATACTTATATTGTTTGAATTTAGTGTTTTTTACATATGAGAAATATTCACATTTTAAAACTATTAAACTATTTTTGTTGCACGTCCAGCTTTTTTAAACTGCTAAAACTGTAAAAAAATGTGACACAATCATTGTTTGTTTTTCATGTTTTTGTAAATAAATATATTTTTAAAATATCTAAACAGTTTGAGAAAATATATAACAAATTAACTTAAATAAGTATAGCTATTTGAAAAGATATGCAATAAAAAAAAATAAAAATTGATAAAAAAGTTTATATATTTTTATTATAAGGGGGAGAGATAAACATAAAATATAGTAAACTACAAAAAAATAGTCTAACAGTTTTAAAATGTGAAGATTTCAGATATATTAAAAAACCATTAAATTCAAACAACATAATAAGTACGAATCCAGTAGATGATGTTTCTGAAACATTTTTAAATCAGCAATGATCGTAATAGATTTTGCAGGTTTAAATGAAGTCTATTTAAATAAAGTACATTGAAAAAAAAACAAAAAACGTAACTATGTTTAAAAAAAATATATTAACAAAAAATATCTTAATATTTTGCCCAAATATACAAGTAAGCAGTTTTGAAAAATAGCGAAAGTATTGTATCCATTTTGTGCTTTCATACATCAATTGGAAGACCTGCTGGCGTGTTCGAAAGTTAGGGTCTAGTTTTATGCACAATTACCACGTTTTTATTTACTCCCTCTCTCTCTATATATATTTTTCTCAACTTGCTCTATCTCTCTCATAATCAAAAACCTATGCGGACAAAATAACTAACATGATTGCAATCTAGTTAATCGTAAGAAAATATATAAGTAATTGAAATCGCATACATTAAAAATAAATGTAAGAGAAAAGTACAAAATAATTTAAAAAAAACGCCCTGTTATAAAATAAAGTAGAATAAAACAACAACAACAAAAAAAATAGCATCGTGTAAGGTTCGCTAAGCCGCTCCGAAATAGTAAAATAAACAATGGTACCCATACATATTTTTTTCAGGGTTTGTTTTTTTTGCGGGGGGGGGGGGGGTAGTGGCACGTTGTTAATGTGTGCATATGTATGTTTATTATGTTTGTATTTGGTTTATTTTTTAAAACAATGCCTCTTGTAAAGAATGCCACCATATTTGAAAAGTTCTGGAGCGTTCGTTTAAATATTAAGAGGTAGATTCCAAAATAATCAAATTGTCAGCTCTCAGCTAATGAGAATGAGCGAAATTTGAGAAGGGAGAATTTATTATTTTTTTAATCAGGAAATGGAAAGATTATGTTACGTTTATGAGTTTATGATTCAGTTACGAATGGTGCAAGCACAATATCTGTAGAATATTTCTTCCCAGAGTTGACTGGGGGCGGTAGAAGGACTTAATATTTAAGGGGAAAATAGGAACTACTTCCTCTAAAGATGCGACGATTGTTATGGTGTTGCTCCTAGAATGAAATGTAGGATTTTATTATAAGGACTAAGTGTGTCTAAAATGTCATTCTAAAGTTACATAAGATAGTGGCTAATAGTTTAGACATAATAAATTTTTATGTGGCATCTGTTGTTGCAAACCTATCGTACTTTGATCTAGAGGAGAATTTCTGCAATCAAAATATTATATATGGAGATAATGAAATGGAACTTTAATGGAGTCAAACTATAAATCAACAATTTTAACGAACTTGTTTATATGCAAACCTTTTCAGACTTCTTTTTTTGTAAATTTATTTTTAATTTATTTTTTGTATCACCATATGAACTTTGGGTTAGTGACAGGTGTAAGGAAAGGCACAGGTTTATTTCATGATTTAAAATTAAATCTTATTCGTGTTTGAAATTTAAATCAGATTTCACCAGGTTGATGAAAAATCTATTGAAAATTGAATCTTCCTTATCAAATTTTAATTAGAAAAAAAAAAAAAAAAAAAATCAATTTTTAAATAAAAAAAAAAAAAAAAAAAAAAAAAAAACATCAGATCTCCCTTAACCTCGAGTCACGGTGGCAAAAATAAGATGTTTCTCATTGATTTGTTTTCATGTCACTAGTTAGCCATTTTGTTTACGATTGTTAAAATTTTTTCAACCATTAAATAAACATTAGATTTGAAAATGACCACGCTGTATAGAAAAATTCCCGAGAATAACGTGTTAAACAGATGGGAAGTTTTGGGAAAGAAACGCTCTTCATGGAAGTTTCAGAAAATGCACTTATCATACTCAAGCAAATGGAAACTAGTTTAACTAAATCGGACATGCTGACTATATATTTGCTGAATACTTTTACAATTTAAAATAGTTTTTTTTTTTTTTAACTGATTTTGTGAAATATTTCAGAGTTGCTTGCTATTTTTATCGTGCGGTTTGAATTGGCACATTTTAGTGGCATGGGCGAGTTTTTATTTTGTTTTTTCTTTTTGTCATTTTAATGAAATGTTGAAATGGGATGGTGTATTATTTTTTATTTATTTTTTTTTTTTGCGTCGTGTTGTACTGTCGACCGAGATGCTTAAGGAGGCATAAAAAAAAAAGAATGAATAAAAATAACAAAAACAAAGAAAGAAAAAAGTAGGTTCACAATTTTGGAGATGCAAACTAATATTCTCATAACATTTTTAACCGTTCTAACCTCCAGCAGATGCGTCTGCTCTAGTCCGAAAATCAAGAATACTTTTTAATTTGTATTATTTGGACTACTGTCCTCAGCTTGAATGTCATTTGTACAATGTTTCGTTCCATGTAATCTCCAACTCTATTCAGGCGTATCTTGTTGAACTCGGGAATCTGCAAGGACCTGTGGTTTAATGATAATGGATAAAGTACTAGGTCAAATTCAGTTGCTAGTAACACTCTTCTGGAGGTTGAAGGTTCAATCCTCGGTGTGAATTACTTAAGAATTCTACCCGGTCAAGGGTGATGGAATGAGAGCATGCTATGCCTGCGGATCAAATAAAACATCGATTCGAAATTCCATTTAGATTCCTGGATTTAATAAAAATTCCTGAGCTCAACAGGATACACATGAAGGTCAGAGGTTACATCAGTAAAAATGTTGTGCAAATAAAACTCAAGACGAGAACGTTAGTCCAAATAATCCTCATCTAAAAAGTTCAAAAACATTTTTTGAATTTAAACTATAAATAAATAAATTTAAACTATAAATAAAGAAATTTAAACTATAAATAAAGAAATTTAAACTATAAATAAAGAAATTTAAACTATAAATAAAGAAATTTAAACTATAAATAAATTTAAACTATAAATAAATTTAAACTATAAATAAATAAATTTAAACTATAAATAAATAAATTTAAACTATAAATAAATAAATTTAAACTATAAATAAATAAATTTAAACTATAAATAAATAAATTTAAACTATAAATAAATAAATTTAAACTATAAATAAATTTAAACTATAAATAAATTTAAACTATAAATAAATTTAAACTATAAATAAATTTAAACTATAAATAAATTAAAAATATAAATAAATTAAAAATATAAATAAATTAAAACAAGCAACAACAAAAAAAAAAATAATAATATATCGACTAAGAAAACCAAAACAAAAAAACATCAAGAAATGCATATGAAAAACAAAGAGATGTTGGGTGTGGTCCCCTAATCAACCGAGTTAGAAAAACAACCTTGCTTCTGTTCATATGCAACCGCCATTCCTTCATGTATTCTCAGCCAAACTTTCCCCAACTTTGTTGGCTGCTCAGAGTGTTGGGTAAAATCCTGCAATTTTGCACGTCTAGCAAATAGCCATGGCCAACCAAGAGGACTTCATGCAGAACAGACAATCTTGGGGCACGATCTTTGTGGATACATCCAACTAATATTATGACACATTTTGAATACACGCTAAAACAAAAAGGTACTGAAAGAACTTGAATCAAATGGCTTCTTTTTTAAATTGTAACTAAAGTTTTATGTTTAGTTCGACAAAATTGGTGCTACCAAATCAGATTGTCTGAACATAGTGGTTTCCTGACCCAAAATGCACCAAACATTAATGTTATTTTTTTATCCCCCCCCCCCACCTTTCCAAAACTTAATCATGTTCTACAAAGTCAAAAATAAAAATAATTTTCCTCTACAAAGCAACCAAACCAAACAAGTTCTGGTAATCAAATTGATTCCATTCAAATTCTCTTGAGGCATCGACTCATACATAATATTAATATTTTATAGAATCAATCCTGTCTTCAATCAGGAGTTTTCATTTTTGATGACTGAATGGTTTTTTCAAGTGCCCCAAGAACAATTTTGGCATTGCAACCATCACAATTACATGAGGTCAAAGTCGAAAATCCATAAAATAATTAACTGTAACCGATCTGGAAACAGGAGTTACTCTATAAAAATGCCGAATATATACAGATGAAATTTTAAATATTTTATCAAATAGACATTTTGACGAGAAGCAAAGTGTAGTATCTATTCTAATACTCGATTTCATCGTTTCTGTCCTAGGTCAGTGAAAGAAAAATCCCTTTAAACAGAGACAATTTTAATTTTTGTCCTAATCTAGAATGCTCCTTTTTGAAGAGTTGGATTTTCTACATAATGATAAAAAAAAAATAAATAAAAAAACAACCTTGTGTTTAAACTTTTACTCTGTGGGAAGGCAGGTAAATAGGGCCCTCCCATAAACAGGGTCCTCCCTCCCAAAAAATATCTCTTTTACCATTTTCGAATTAATCTTGTTTGTTCTTAAAAGTATTTTTATTAGAATTATTTTTAATATTATTTATATAATTTGTTCCTAAGTTATATATATATATATATATATAAATGAAACTAGAACCGTGCACACTATGCTGACGTTTCAACACTCTGTCCCCCCCCCTCAAAAGGCGAAATTTTAGTTTTTTTTTTTTTTAATCAATTATGTTTATATATCGATTATAGTCTGAAAAAGTTGATAGTAAAATGAAATATAAAAAACCTCAATATTTTAGATATTAAACTGGGCGATCATTTTCACATATAGACTAGAATGGGTTGTCAGCGTTGCCCGGGTATTTGGAGGTGTGTGTTGAGAAAAAAAAAAAAAAAATTTTTAAAGTGGTAATAGGAAGGCATGCTCGAACACGTACCGTGAAGGAGGAAAAGAACGGGGAAAAACGTGATGTCTTTGCTGTTACGACCACCACCAAACCGGAAGTGACGTAGGTTTAAATTAAGGCTAGACAATCGAAAAGAGGGGATGACTTTCGAAAATATCGGCGGAAAAACCAACCCCTCCCTGAGGAAAAGTGCCCAGTTGAGGGTGAATGTTTTTAGCCAATTTTTCGGTATTTTTCATCTGAAGGGTTGAGCTTGTGAAAATCCGTCACCTCTGTCGAAAGTTTTAGGCAGATATGCAAACATACATACATACATTTATATATTGATAGCTCAAATTTTCGACTCAAACCACTTAAAAAGCTTGCCCTATTTCTGAATACCCTTTATGTAAAATTCCAAATGTTTAGACCAGAAATTTTCTGAGTAATTTGGTAGAGATCGTAGAGTTCAATTTTTTTAAAACTTTGACCCGTATTATGACCCCATAACATTTATTGTTTTGGGCTCAAATTAAGTTATTAAGTCCAATGTCCATGTCCAAGGAACCCATATCTAAAATTTCAAGTCTTTATACCCTAAATTGGCAGAGGAGTTTGGTAGAGTTCTCAAAGATCAAATCGTTTCACTTTGACCCCTTAATAGCCACATTTCTGGCCGAAAACGGATTACAAAGATTTTCCCAAATCTCACTACACTGTATATCAAATTTCGAGTCTGTAGGCTGAAAATTGACAGAGCCATTGTGTAGGGAAATGTACACAGACAGACAGATGGACAGACAGACACTTTCATTTTTATAGATATACTAGCAGTTTCACCCGGCTTTTCTCGGGCGCTATGTACGGTTCATAATGTTATGTGCATATGTATATATTAAAAAGTGTGAATATGTAAAGTAATGCCTTTCTGTATAATAGTCTTCCTTAACTACTATAATGAAAAGACAGACAGACATTTTCACTTCTATAGATATACTAGCATTTCAGCCCGGCGTTGCCTGGGTGTTTGGATGTGTATGTTGAGCAAAAAAAAAAAAAAAAAGTGGTAGTAGGGAGGCAGGCTCGAATACGTACTGCAAAGGAGGAAAAGAACGTGAAAAAAACCTGACGTTTATGCTGTTACGACCACCGCCAAACCGAAAGTGACATTTTTTAAAATTAAGGCTAGACAATCGAAAGGAGAGGATGACTTTCAAAAATATCGGCGAAAAAAGCGACCCCCCCCTTAGGAAAAGTGCCCATTTTATGGGGAAGATATTAACGTTTTTAGCCAATTTTTCGATATTTGCCGTCTGAAAGGTCGAACTTCAAAACGATACTGATCTTGAGAAAATCCGTCGCCTCTGTCGAAAGTGTTGGGCAGACATGCAAACATACATACATACATTTATATATTGGTAACTAAAAATTTTCAAACTAAACCGATGAAAAAGCTTTCCCTATCTCTGAATACCCTTTATGGAAAATTTCAAATGTTTAGACCAGAAATTGTGTAATTTGGTAGAGACCGCAGAGGTCAATTTTTAAAAACTTTGACCCCTATTATGACCCCTTAACATTTATTGTTTTGGGCTCAAATCAAGTTATTAAGTTAGATCCATGCCCAAGGAACCCATATCTAAAATTTCAAGTGTTTAGACTCAAAATTGTCGGAGGAGTTTGGTAGAGTTCTCAAAGGTTAAATCATTGAACTTTGACCCCTTAACAGCCAAACTTCTAGCTGAAAACCGATCACAGATTTTCCCAAATTTCAGTACCCTGTATATCAAATTTCGAGTGTAGACTTTAAATTGACAGAGTTATTGTGTAGGGAAATGTACACACACACACACACACACACAGACAGACACACACACACGTTCACTTTTATAGATATATAGATAGATTTACTGCTTAGAACTTGGCAGGTGTAAATCGAACTAATATATAGACTTTACACATGCACAAATATACATTTATACGTTTAAGTCGGTTCATTTTCAGTTTTGATATGCATGTGAACTTAGCTCAGATGACAACGAATAACGCTGAAGCGTTTTGGTTTCGATTCTAGCTGTTTGCACCCAAGTGATCTTTTGGTTCTTATTAAGATAGATTTGACAGATTGATTTGTTCAAATATGTTGTTCTAAGCAAAAACAATATTATGTACTTGTCATGTGTAAAATAGTAACATATCCCAAAATTACGAAAATTCATCCAGTAGAACAACTGCTATTGGGTTCCTAGTCAAAACAAAAGTCTCTCACTACAGGTTACAAATGCTGGAAGCCAACACCGTATAATCTAAATTTTGCGTTCCGAGTTATGTCCCCTGTATGTTAACTCATCACCGTCTACTTTATAACATTTAAGAAAAATACAATTTTACCCAATTTTCTGTAAAAATTACTTTTAACTATAAATTTTTACTCTATGAATTTTCGTAATTTTTGACATTATAAGTACGTAATATTGTTTTTGCTTAAAACGACATAAAAAAAATCGATCTGTTTACTATCTTAAACACCGATATATTTTTTAAAACTTGAAATCACTACTATATATTGGGTACAATATAATAATAGAGAATTGGCTCTATAATAATAAATATGAAATCTGCATAAATAAAAATATATTTAAGCGTATTTTTCGATGGGACAACTTGCTAGTATTTTGATATTTTAAAATTAATTTTTTTTTTAATGCGGTGTAAACTAATATACGTCATTTATACTAGGCGGATATCATGAGGGCGTGAATCGGAGTGGGTGGGGCTTAGTTATTTACCACCACCTCTAGAGCATTTATTAGTATAGACAAAACGAAAAAGTAGTCAAAAAACAATATCAAATAATTGTTACCAAAGGCCAGATAAGTTACTCTTCTGTCTGTCTGGTAATCTTTTTGTGGTTTAACTTATTTTAAAGCGTTTATTTATTTCTAAACATGAATAGTGTCGCATGTTACGAGCATGTTTTACAATATCCAACAAAACAACACACAAAAAAAAATAGGTAGACAAAAATAAACAACATTTCTATTCTATTTTTTTATAAATAAAGGAGTCACCTCTTATCAAGGCTATTCGAGGATAAGGGTTGAGGAGTTTAGTCATTGAAACAATAGTGTTGTGGCAATAGTAAAAATCTGGTAAATTGGATTACTTAAGGGGACGGCTGATCAAGAACTTGTTTATGTCGAAGACAACCAGCTGGAAAGCAGGTAACTAGAACAAAGTTCTACAGGTGGGCAGTTCTAAGAAAGAAGCTTTCAACTAGACGAGTGTTTTTCGTGAAAATTTGGCAAGGGGGAAAACAGGCGAGCACTTGCCATGTAAATAAGGATAAACCAGAAACAGGCTAGCAATGTCTCTACATATAACTCTCTTGCATTCTTTATTACTCTTTTACCTACATCGGTATGATTTGTTGTGTGTTTTAACTTATTTCAAAGCGTTTATTTACTTTAAAAAAAAAAAGAAAAAAAAGCAGTATCAAGTCTGTTTAGTTAAAATGAAAAAATAGCGATTTTGTTACTGCCATCTAATAATTTCCACAAATCGCACGGAAATGTAATGTCCTATGTTATTTAATTTTTGCTTTTTTAGCGATTATCGAGGTTTCAAATAGATGTAACGAAACCGCCATTTTGACATTTTTGTTTCAAAGTAAATAAACACTTTAAAAGAAGTTAAAAAAAACAAACTTATCCAAGTAGGTAGAAGAGTAACTTATCTTGCTTTTGGTAATATTTATTTGATATGGTATTTTTAACACATTTTTTTGTTTTGTTGGTTATTGGGCGGACCTGTATGAGAGTGGCCACCGACTAAAATGCGTGTTTTTCACCTTTTTTTTTTTTTTTTTTTTTTTTTTTTCTCAACGATTATCATAGATTATCATATGAGCATCATATGAGCAAAAAAAAAAAAAAATTGAAAAAAAATAAAATTAATGACTTAAGAAGAGGGTTCACTTTTTCGTTATAATGTGACACACATCGGTAAAAAAAAAAAAAAAAAAAAAGACAGTAAAACAGGTAGCAATGAACAACGAGAAAGTCATTAAATTTATTTTCAAATTTTTTCTGCTACTTAAGTTCAATCAATGATAATCATCGAAAATAAAGTTAAATAAATGTGAAACAAGCATTTTTAGGGAGTGAGCACTCTCGTACAGGTCCGCCAGTTATTGTAAAAAAAAAAAAAAAAATATGTCGACTGACCCGTACTGTAAAATTTAAAAATTGTTTGTTTGTTTTTTTAAATTAAAAAAAGAAAACAGAATTCTCTAGCAAATGAATCAGTAATTCCACAGAGAAGAAGAGACAAATTTGCTTCCCTAAAAAAAAAAAAAAAAAGATGAAAACAGGTGGTTGTTGTAAATAATAAACACCAAAGGGAGGATTAAAGGCTTAAATAAAAACAAAAAGGTACCCTAGAACTAGCAGTTTAACACGAGTAACCCCCAAGATTAGCGGTTACATAATTTTAATCTTGTATCAGTTACAAAAATAAAAAATAAGGCATCAAGTTAATTTAACAAAAACAGTTCTTACAATCAGTTTCGACGCTTTAAAAGTATACGGGTCGGTCGGAAATTGAATTTGAATGTTTTTGTTTTTCCATTTTCCTCCCAAACAAGGCACAGTGCCACTTTGATGTAAGGGTTACTATCAGGAACAGTAGTTGCAGGGATACTATGAAGGGAGTCGAGCAGCAAGATGTCTATTTACATTAAACTTGAACTTCAGCATGTCAGTACATATGGGAAAACAGGAACACGGAAGGGAGTTTCAGAGTCTAGCAGTTCTGGGGAAGAAACTGTTAGAATAGAAGGCCTTCTTACATCTAGGGATCTTTACTGTGTAGGGGTGAGATTTGGCTGCTTGTCGAGTTTGTCGGGGGTATTTACGTCGAAGGGGTTCAAGGGCTTGTAGTTTGTCAGAGCATCCACCATTAAAATACTTGTAAAATAGGCAGAGGGATTCAACATTTCTTCGATGGGACAGTGGTTGAAGCTTGGATGACAGTAAAGGACCTATCAGGATGGCGATTCTCTTTTGAATCCTGTCCAGGAGCAAGAGACTAGTAGCAGATGCACCAGCTCAAATGTGACAACAATACTTCTTACATGGGTGAATGGTGGCCTTGTAGAGGTGCAGGATACCTTAAGGCATAAGTAACTTTTTAGCACAGCAGAAAGAGTCCACCTTCCTTGCAGTGGTCCTACCAATGTTCTCACAATGTATCTGTTTCAACTCATGTTTCCTGTGAACGTTAAACGGAGGAGTTTGAAAGAAGTACTTTCAGGTAATGTATCTTTAGCCATAGCTATTGTTGGTTGAGAAGGTTTCTTGTAATTATTGAAGGAGACAAGCTTAGTCTTGACAGCATTGAATGTGGCCATCCATTTTTGTCCCCATTCCACTACAGATTGGAGGTCTTCCACTAATGTTTCTGTTATTTCCTTAAATATGTGTTCATTCGTTTTCCCTCATGCCTGCTATAGAGTGTGGGGTCATCAGCAAATATACCCATCTCAGAGACAATTTTATCAGGGAGGTTATTTATGAATATTAAGAATAATAAAGGTTCAAGGATAGACCCTGAGGTACACCCGCATTTATATCATATTGTTTAGATGTACAACTGGTGAGGACAACCTGGATTCTTCTCTTATTTAAGAAGGATTTAATTAAATATTCGTCCAATGATACCATATGATCTGATTTTCCTGAGAAGACCATCGTGCCATACCCTGTCAAAGGCCTTTAATATATCTAGGGTTACCGCTCTACCCTCCCCTGCTTTGTCTAGTGTGTGGTATATATGTTCAGAGATTACAGTTAGGATATCTTCTGTAGAACGGGCTTACCTAAATCCATATTATTGGTCAGTCAGAAGTTTAGCAGCTGTAAGGTGATAGACTAGAGCTTGGTTAATTATGGACTCAAATATTTTGGCGAAAAACGGGAGGAGGCTAATTGGGTGATAATTTAATGGATTTAATGGGTCAGTTCTTTTGCCAGAATTCTTGTAAACTGGTACCACAAAAGCAATTTTCCAGCAGTCAGGAAAGCAAGATTCATTAAGGCATTTGTTGTAAAGTTTGGAGAGGGCTGGAGCAACCTCAGCGGAGGAATTTTTTTCATAGCACAGCCAGGATGAGAACAGGTCCTACTTCTTTCTTACAATTACTTCTAGCTTTTACATATTTTTGTCTGTTTGTACTAAACTTCTGTCGGTTAAATCTGTGTTATGCATGCTGCCTTTGTGCAATGGCTGCTGCCCAAGTAGAAGTGAACCATTGGAGAGAGTGGGGTTTGCTACAGAATTTCTGTGTGGGAATATGTGCTTCAATTGCTATTTTGAACTAATCAGTGGTCTCATTTGCGCACTGTTCAGCAGGAAGAGAAAAGATATTTTCCCATGGGGCATCTTTGATGAGATCCCTGATGGCTTCTCAGTCAGCCTTCTATAAGAATAATACCATGTTATTTTGAGCAATGGCTCTTCAGTTTTGGGGCGAGAATTAAGGGCGATTTCTACCATTATCAAACGGTAATCGGCATTTCCGAGTGGGCTATGGGCATTTGTTACACAATCCCCAAGAACTGTGTTCAGAAATAGATCTAGAAGTGAGGCTTTTTGATCTTTTCGATCTGGGAGACAGGTCGGAAATGTAACTGGCTGTGATAGAACATGAGATACAGAGAAGCTATGTGTTATGCTACCAGCGGCATCTGTGAAGCAAGTAGAGAAACGAAGCCAATTACTGTGGTGGACATTAAAGTTACCAAATACATGTACTTGTGCGTTAGTATCGAGGAAGGGTGCTGTATCTATGCTCTCAGAGACTTGGTTGATTAGCGTACAGTTGCGGATCGAGGGAGAGCGGTAGAGAAAATATAAGTAGCTAATATTATGTTGCACGTTAAGTCTAAAGCACATAAAGGTCTGGTCTTCTGATTCTAGTTTTGTTTCTCTAGTTGTGCAGTTTGTGGACTGTTATTTAGAAGGTCATTCTTAATATGGGGTGAGGAGTCCTTGTTAACTATTTTGTATTTTCACTTAATTTAATGAAATAAGATACTGTAAGAACCGAATTTATTTGAAAATCCAATAAAAAAAAATAAAAATAAATAATAGCATGTCCGTTCATTGCACAAGTACTAACTTTTTTTTATTTTTCGATTTCTCGGCCGTTAACTATACTACAACTTTCCCAAGTGGTAATTGGTAAAGTTGTAGTATTAGCAAGCCAGAAGAGAACACAAACGCTTCCGTCGCTTCACAACGCGACTTTAAAAAGCGGCATAATGCAACAATAGGAGTGGAGATAGTGACCCCTTTTCCAACAAAAATAAATGAAATGGGTGTGATGTCAATTTTAAAGAAATTTATTTTTTAACGTGGAGAATCCAATGTCCACTAAAAAGGACGGTTTTCAAAATAGATTTGGACCTGTCTTCACGTGTTTGTTGGGAGGGGGGGGGCGCATCAAGTGATCGGCAATAATAAATAAGCCAATCCACCTTTTCCGAACAAGGGGGTAATGCATGGGAGAATGACCTCCTAGGGTAAAGTAGAACCATACTTCGATGAAAGGCCATTTGAACCAAAAATTAGAAAAAAGAAAAAAATGCTTGAACCCTGGTTCTACAGAATTTGAACCAAATCAGACTTTTGCTGAACTAAACAGAAAAGTCAGGTTAGGGATAGGTTAGAGTTTAGAGTTAGGTTAGGGTTTAAAACGAGTAAATAAAATAAACAGTTCGATTCAGATCCTGCAAAAATACCAAGGTAACCGTCTAAACCTATTATGGTGGTTGCTTTTGTTGGGGAGGGAAAAAAATATAAATTAATAATATATATTCGGTACTTTCAGCTAACAATTTAATAAACAAAAGATACTGTAAAAATGTGAAATTAATTCGAAACCCCATCAAAAATAAATAAATAAATAAATAAATAAAAATAAATAAATAAATAGCACAATCCAATAAGTACCAAAAGTATAAAATAAACAATAAGTAATTTAGTTTATGAAAAAAGAGAAGGGTTAGCGTTAAAAAATAATTAATTTGGCTGATGGAGGAGAGAAAATAGTCACCGTTTTTTTTTAAATATTTATGTTTTTGTTTTTAAATTCCTTAAAATGAATTCTAAAATAACGATTCGTTTTTTCGTAAAAAATAAAAATAAATATAAACAGAATTTTAAAAACCCTCAAAATTGAAATTGAGCGTGTCTCAAATCTTACATCAATGGCTCAACTCAAAATTTATTTATGTTTAACGAAATATCCGTTCAAAATATTTAAAATTTGACTATAAATTAAAAAAAAATTTTAATATTATTTCAAGACAAAAATTAAAATAAATAAATAAATTCGCTAATTATTTTTTTAAGATATAAACAGATCGAACACAACGCACTTTTGAGTGTTCACAAACTAGGGGTTCATTTTAGAAGTTAAAAACAATTAAAAAGCGAACCCCCACTTTTTCCTTTCTTTCGTTATACAAAACATCAACAGTCAGTATGACACATGTTGTCCAACATTCAAAAATTAAAACCTTTTCTGTTTTTTTTTTTTTTTTCATAAATTAATAGATTTTATTAATAAAATTTAACATTTAAATAGATACATAGGTACATAAAATAGCAAGACTGAAAAGAAAAATTAATTGTATTTTTTATCTTGTGTGATGATGACGAATATAGACAAAAACAACCGGCTTGAGCGAAAACCACTCAATACGCAAAATCATATTTGAGCTGCGGCCTAAAACTGGGGGATCAATTTTGTTAATAATAATGATTACAAACTGATCCCCCAGTTATTGATGGCTCTTATAACCACATAAAGCATGTTATTGACGAGATTTGACTTACTTGATTATTCTGGTCCATTATTGTAAACATAAAAGGCCGAGCGGGATTTCGAATAACGGGCTAAAAAGGCCGTAGCGTTCCAATTGTTCAATAGTAAGGTTTTGGAGGGGGGAGGGGAGGGGTACGACAACAACACTATTATTTCACTACATATATGATATCTATATATGTATACTTATATATACACATATATATATAGTTACTTGCTGGGGCGTGCAGCTTGAGCTAACGCTGCCTCGGTAATACTGTTAGAGACTCTCCTCCTACTGTGTTTGTTTAGCACGTGGTCTTACAGCCCGCTAAGTAACTAGAGTATAAGGCTGAGGAGAAGCACATGGAGATATATAAAGAGGGTGCGAGTCGCTGTAAGATATAAACTAAGAGGTTTGAAACTGATCGGTTCATAACTGAAACAGAAAGAGATGGAGGGGCGAGGGAGAGTAAGCGTGATATTAAATAGAACATATTAGGGAGGAAAAGGAGAAATACATGTCGTGCATAGTGAGGGTATGGGTACAATGGTGATTGCGCGAGAGGGTGGAGGGTCGCGTTTTGTAACGTTTTGTCAAGTTGTGAGTGAGAGAAAAAAGAAATATGAGAAGGGGAGTGATAGAGAGAGAAGGGAAAGCGAGTAAGCGTGAGAGCAATAGAGTGACTAAAGCTGTAGACAGGGTGGTTCTGTATTGTGTTTTTAAGGCGAGAGATCAAAGGAAACCAGAGATAATACTGGAAAGAAAGAAAACATACAGCGGGTGGGGTGAGAGGAGGAAGGGATAAAGCAATGAGATGAAACGTTTATAGACAGACGGGGTAGGAGTGTGAGGTTAATGGTATAATATAGAAAATATAGGAGAGGGGTATTATTTGTATTTTTAAAGAGAGGGGTGTATTGATTGATGAGAAAGATGACTAACGCCTATTACAATTAGAAATAGGGAGAGGAATTAAAGCGGCTAGAATAAAGAGGGACAGAGAGAGAGAGAGAGAGAGAGAAAGAGAGAGGAGTGAGAGAGAGAGAGAGAGAGGAGTGAGTAAATAAGCTGCTTCTAAAGAGAAAGAGAGAGAGGTGAACGAAGACAGAGAGAGATCAAATGCGTGGCAGAAAGATAACGTGACAGAGCGAGCGACAGAGAGAGAAAGAGAGAGAGAGAGAGAGAGAGAGAGAGTGGATCAATTTAGATAGAGAGAAATAGTAAGTATACAAGCAATCTTTAAAGTGGGAGAGAAAGAGAAAGTGACAGAGAGAGAGGGGGCTCCGGATACAGCAAATGGTAAGTATATAAAAGGGCAAAGGAGAGAGAGAGAGAGAGAGAGAGAGAGAGAGAGAAGCGCGTTGGGATAGAGAAGATGTAAGTCTATAGGAGAGTTAAGAGAAGCTTCTAGAGAGAGGGGTGGAAGGAAGAGAGAGAGAATAATTATAAAAAGAGAGAAAGGATGCATTTCGAGAGAGATATAGAGAGTAATGAGTAATAAGAAAGTAAAGAGTGAAAATAATATTTATAATACAAAATCAGAGAGAGAGAGAGAGAGAGAGAAAGAGAGAGGTAGAAAGAAAGAGAGAAAGAGAGAAAGAAAGAAAGAAAGAAAGAAGGAGAGATTATGTCAGTTTCTAGTAGGGAATCCAGATCTTCCAAATATGCGCTATGCTGATTCAATGCAAAATTTACTGTGATCTGATCTGTTAGCCTTCCTTGGATCGGATGCCTCAAGTGATTAGCGAGAAGGAAGAGGTAATGCTTGGAAGAATGGCTTCCCCAGACTAAAAACTATACTTCATTTTGATCAAAGAGCAAGACCCTGTTCCATGGATATCTCTACAACGTCACTATTCGCCCATGCATGGAGTATTATTATTACCACATCTCGACTGGTGCACTAACCATTAGCCCCCCACCCTCTCTCTCTGAAATAGTGCAAAAAAAAAAATTCTAACCTAAGTGGTCCCACATTGTCTGACTAGCTCCAGCCCCTGTCTCATCACCACAGTTACATCCCTATGGTAGTTTTATAAGTATTTGTACAGAATGTGCTCTGAAAAACTTACTCCATTCGTACACTTTCAGTATAAATATTCTCGTTTCATTCGACTAGTTGCTAAATTCCACCCCTTCACTGTAGCTTTTCACCTTGAGCCAGTTAACTTTGAAATTCCCTCCCTGCTCCATGTTTTAAGACAGTACCAACGTGCAGGAATTTAAATGTAATGCAAACATTTTGCTGTTCAATCCTTCACCTAGGTTGCGCTCTATAAGTTTGGTCCCTACCACAGTAGTTATGCTTCGATGGCAATACACTTTGCTTGTGTTGAATAAGAGTTTTTTTTTTTTTTATGTTTACTTGTTTCTCATTTCAAGCATGATGTCAGTTTAATGACGTGGCAGGAATCCAAACTTTCCCATGATTAGACCTGTCAGTATTCTTTGTTAGAGTTATCATGGACACCCATCAAGATGCTAGCCCCTCTAAAGAAGGAAGAGGAAATGTCTCCTAGAATCTAAGAACCATACCTCATTCAGATAAAAGCCTCCAGTTTCTGAATAAGCCAGATCTTAGTGTCAGAATGTTCCAGTGTTTTGCCGGTATGTCAGTAATCTCAACTTATATAAAGTTAAGTTTGTGGATATGTTTATATATTTAGGATTCACTCTTAAACTAAGTAACCTGCCATTCTTAATTTTGAAACACAGTTTTAGGCATAAGAGGTCAAAATGTGGGATATATTTAGTTGAATTTATTCTTATGGAAAGTGAGCAAATATGGGGGGGGGTGAAAGCTCCTTGTAAAAATTCAGATTTCTGTGAAATTTTAACAAAAGGTATTAAGAATCAATTATTACATATTCCCCAAATTTCAGTTTCATGGGAGTATTTTAAAGGATTTTTAGGGGTCATAATATGGGCATAACTTTCTATTTGAAAATTAAAATCAAATTTGCATTGAATTCAATCCATAGTCATTAGACGCCAATAATTCTCTGAATTTCAATTTCTTCTTAAGATGCCTTAAATTTGAAGCATTTTCTAGAATCAAAATCATCTAATGGATTTTGATCAGAACTGGAATAAAGAGTCTAGACATAAGATTTAGTAGGATTACATCTTGATTAAAATCTTCATAAGGGGACATAAAAGTAGAGGGAAGTTATTCTTTTTTAGGAATAAATTTTATCTGTCCTTAGTATATAAGTTGAACCAATATATTTTTTTAAATGGACAGCAAAGATGGGCAAAGGTCATATAAAGAAGAAAATTGTCCTTTTCTGGCTGGGTATGGCTTCATTGGAGAAAGAGTGTCTTAAATAACTTCCCAGACTTTTTTGTATGGGCACTTTTATTGATAAAACACACATGAAACTCTAATCCCCTTCAAAGTAATCTTCTCCGGCTGCAATGCACTAGTTGTACTATTCCAACAATTTCTGGAAGGCCTTGTAGAAGTCCTTTTGTGTGAGTGTGTCAATGACTTTAGTCACAGCCTCTTTCATCTTCTCCATTGACTCATAACGACAGCCTCTAATATTTTCCTTGAGCTTAGGGAATAGCCAAAAGTCAGAAGGAGCAAGGTCTGAACCATAGGGAAGGTAAGAAACTGTCTTGATGCCCACCTTGGTCAAATAGTCTGTGATAAGGATGGAGTATCCTTCGGACAAACTTTCTGCAAATCTTCCATATCTTCAGTCTCTCACGAATAATTGTGTATATAGTTCCCAAACTGACATCAAACTGTGCACTTATTGTCTCTATAGACACACGACGGCTCTTATCCATGAAATTCTTTGTTCGATCAATTTTCCACTGTGTTCTTTCCTTGGTAAGATTGTTGCTTGAAACACAAGATTGTCTTTCTCCAATTAAACCATGCCCAGCGAACAGGGAAAAGTAATTTCAATAATGGTCTCGACTCTGTTGGCTTTCATGCTGAAGTACAAACTATGGTTTCATCGATTGGAGATGCATCTGCTCACAGTAAAACGTTCATGTTGTCTGTAAAGGTAAACAGCATAACACTAGCACATCAAGAAAAAACAATTATTTTTTCCTTCCTCACAAAAGACCAGTAAAACGAGAGAAAAAATGAAGAAAAATGAAAAGATTGAGAAATAAATGAAGAACAATGAAGGAAAAATGAAGAAAAAATGAAGAAAAATTAAAAAAAAAAAAAAATGAAGGAAAAATGAAGAAAAAGTTCAGAAAAAATCTTGATTTGAAAAAGACGTTTTACGTAAGAAAACTCAGTGATTAAAGTAAATTATTTATTTATTTTAGAAAATACACATTGTTTCCTTGGTTTCAAATTTCTAAAAAGTATACACATCCAATATTGAAAACCGCTCATTATTAACATGAATCAACCCCTAATATGAACAGATAAATATTTTAATAGAGATAATCCACCGCATAAAATCTTTGATAGACACACTATAATAAATTTATTGGCTTTATATTTTTTACATATATTTTGTATATTTTTTATTTACATTCAATTTTGTTAACTAATCATATTTTTTTTCGTCAAATATTATTAATAATTGTGCAGCTATCGGGACTCTTGTTACGTCTAATGATATACGTTCTCATTTTAATACTCAAAACTGAACAGATTTATTTAACAACTTACAAATTAAATTGTAATGCTAGTGCACTATGGTCAAAGTCTGTGATGCAAAGCACAGTTTTTTACCTCCCAAACAGTTATCGTAGATCTCCTTTTTTTTCAAAAGGGTGATGATTCTTCCTTCTTTGATCCAAGGGAAATAACTATTATTTTTAGGTTGTGCCTAACATCTATCTGTTCAAGTCTTTAACTGTAGCAAGTGCGTTTGGGGTTAACTTGGAGCTGTTTTACTCGAGTGTGGCTGCACTTTTTGTCAACTCCAGTCTTTCATAATTCTCATTTGTATTTGTCTGCATAAGAAGTGATGAAGATGACATTTTAAATATATTTATTAACAATCGAACTGAATGTTTGCTCTGTTGTCAATTAAGTTGTCCCTAGTGTATCTGGGACGTATCTGTAATTTTTCTTTTGTGCCATGCCCAGAATTGGCTCTCAACTTGAAGATCGTACAGTATTTGTCCCTTTATTTTACAGACGATGCCAGGTACCTGGTTTGGCTGACCAGGTTTGTAATTCCGAGGAAACTGCAAATGAATTTTCTATGTTAGGGCTTGTTTGTTGCATGTGTCATTGGGGCCGTCAAGCGTCCATTGTGGTAAGAAGTTTTCGGCCAATGAATTCCTCTGTTGGTGCTAGACCATTCTTCACTAAATAATTTAGTGTAGTTCGATATGAAAGGAGGACAGCGTATAGTATCTCCTTTGTTGTCTTTCCTTTCATTTTAAGTAGTGTTCATTTAAATGTATCCCCCAAACCGTTTGCCATGTCCATTGGATTGAGGATGATAGGGCGTAGAATTGTTAAAATGATTCAGATGTGAATTGTGATCCATTGCGTAAGACTGTATTGACTAAATAATCATCTGAGTACTGTTACCACAGACTGGGTGTCAGTCTGTTGCATTGAAAACTTTTGGTGATTTGCAATGAATATCTACAAGCACAAGAAAACTAAGGCTATTAATAGATTTGGCAGACTTTAGGTATGTCTAACGAAAATAAACACTCTGAGTATATTTTTTTGTGCTTCCATATACTGGATACAAAATTTGACGCTACGTTCACTAACTATGTCTGTGTTAGGCCAATAACAACATTAATTTCATTTGGTTAATTCCCGGATGTAGTTGTTTGCTTGCCTGAGTTTACGGGGAGCAATAGCACTATCTGTGAACATCAAGCAACCATCAATGACCGAAAAAGAGCTATTGCGACGTTTCAACTATTGGAGGTCTATCGTGATGTTAGGTGTCCGTGAATGTTGGAGAAATTCACACACTTTTTGTCTCATTGGATTTTGCTGTGTTCCTTGTTTTATAATGTCATTGGTCTGGTCGATAATATTGCCCTAAGGTGATGAATTGGATATCACTCTACACATCTTATTAAGCAGAATGTCAAAAAGACCCAGTGATTCGATAAAATCAAGTCTCAGTAAGTTATGGATCGAATTTGCTATATATATGGTACCCGATACGTTTTTTTTTGTTTTCGTTCATTTTCATAGTAACTGGTGGTTCAATTGTGATGTATCTGAAAGCACTCCGTACAATATGAATTAGTGTCAATAAAAGCTGGCATATAGATTCTCATAGTGTTTGTGATATGTGTGTGATATCAGAGGCAATGTCCACTTGTAACTGAACAGGGCGGCCATTCAACTGTACAGCCACATCTTTTAGAGTTAATTTGGAGTTTAGGAGAAAAGTTGCCACCAGGCGGTACTTGTTTTGTTATGTCGCCTGTGCCTGTTATGTGGGGGTTGTCTACTATATGTCTTTTTTTATTTGAAGGATGCAGAATCTCACTTTATGCCCCAGTTGATTGTAGCCACAAGAGTAATGTGTCTTAAATGTAGAGCTCCAGAAAAATTGGCAGCTGCCACATTTTCGGCAAGTGGGTGGTAGTTTGATAGATGTTGATGTCGGTGGGGTAGGACAATGTTGTCTTTGGACAGTATTAACAGTGGAATCTTGGAAGCTGTTGATTGTTGCACCGTAGTTGAATCATGCAGGCATTTCATGTAATGTTACTTCTGGATTCTCCCCCCCCCTCTCTCTCTCTCTCTCTCTCTCTCTCTCTCTCTCTCTTCAGTGAGAATATCTACCTCCCTCACTGATCTCAAAGCACCCACAAAAATTAAACATTTGAATTGGGTGTCGGTGATGGAATTGTATTAAACCGCTCGCATTTTCTGTTCACACTGCTTGCATAAGGTGGGAAATCGGTCGAAACAGACTTCGTTATGTTAAGAAAATTGAAACGCACATCAAATAATTAAATCTGCTCACTGTATATCTTCCTCAGTTTACACCGTTTGGTCGAAGTTGTTGTAGGGTATCTCGCATGCCTACCGCATATATATATATATATATATATATATATATATATATATATATATATATATATATATATATATATATATATATATATAATACTTTTTAGAGGGGGTTAGACCTGGAGTCTAAAGAGCAGAGTTTATTTTAATGTATTAATACTTTTAAAAGAAAACCGTAAATGTATTAATACTTTTAAAAGAAAACAGTGCCCATTGTCCTGTAAATATATAATAAGCTCAATAGGTATAGGTATCCTAGAGCTATATTAATATTGAGTAAAACGATTCATAATTGTGAATTAAAAATCAGTTTTAAAAGGAAAAAATAAACAAAATCCAAAATAAAGCTAGCATTTTAGTCGTGAGTAAGGCAGATATTTATTTAGCTCCATTATAAAATTTGTTTAAAGTTCAATCAGTCTATCTTTTGGTATGCTGTTATATCTTGCCTCGGAATGGTTGAAATAATTATATATATATATATATATATATATATATATATATATATATATATATATATATATATATAATTTATTTATACAAACATTAATAATAAATAATAAATTTAATATACCTGCTCTGTTCACTCATTGACCACTCTTTGGTAGACACATGTTGTTTCATTGGATGTACTTCTAGGAAACTAAACTCTACTGGCTATATATATATATATATATATATATATATATATATATATATATATATATATATATATATATATATAATTATTTCAATATATATATATATATGATTGTTGAGCTGGATTAAATCCGACGATATGAAATAAAATGGAGGTGAAAGGACCTGAATACTCAATGTTTCGCCCGATTTATGCGTTTTTTTTTTCAAGAGGGATGGCGTTTATTTTATCAGTGTCTATATTTTTAGACCCCATTTTATCACCTCCTATTCTTATTTTTAGACGCCATCTACAGTTACTACGCTATTTTATCCCAATTCAATTATCTCTAATTTTTAAAAACTCCCTTCGTAATCTCGTTTCATTTTATTTACTTAATCTATCACGGTTATATTTCCAGACGCATTCTTTTAAATCTCTACGATATTTTAACTTTTAGACGTAATCCACTACGCTAGTTTACTCTAATTCATTTTCTTTCATAAAATTTAGATATGTATATAAACATCTAATTTACATCAGGAAAACACGCTGCTCTCCCCCATCATTATATATAGCCCCAAATCTTCCGACTCTCTCGTCAATGACCATCCCTCTTGAAAAAGCCCGCATAAATCGGGCAAAACGTTTAGTATTCAGGTCCTTTCACCTCCATTTTATTTCACACACACACACACACACACACACACACACACACACACACACACACACACACACACACACACACACACATATATATATATATATATATATATATATATATATATATATATATATATATATATGGGGGATTTATGAAAGTTAATCGTAGAAAAACGGATGATGAAAGAAACAATGGAAGTGATTATTTGAGTTACGAATCTTCACAAAATCGATGTAATTTTTCAACAGATCTTTCACACATTGAATCAGTAAATGTTAAATATTAATAAAAGTATTCGCGATGCTGTAATATCTTTAATCATTTCAGACAAAACTGCCCTTCTCAAAAAACGAATACAAAACTGAAGAGCTGTCAAGCATAATGAAGAATTCAAGATGGCCGCTCCTCTCTGAAAACACGAGACTCGCAGACCGATAAATAGTATGAATGCAGCAAAGGAGGAAACCAAATACTATTAATATAATATACTTTTATCTTTTATTTATTTCGATTAAATTATTGCTATTTATTATTATTATTATTATTATTATTATTATTATTATTATTATTATTATTAAAAGGGAAAGATAGCTTGTTTGAAGCATTGCTGTTAAAATAAATATGTAAGTGTATAAGAAGGCTGTAGCAATATAGAATACTGAGGTATTGAAGTGATGTGACGTATGAACGAAAACAGACAAACGAATGAAGACTTTATTGATTTTATAAATCCTCTTATATCTATTTATTCTTCAAAATCAATCACATATATAAATCTGAAAATATTCACTTACTGTTTAATGTAACCGGAATAGTAAGTGTCTTTGATATTCCGAGAATAATGCCTCTTTTTCAAAAAGAAAACAAGTCAAAAGAATGGCGTATATATACACACACTGACATATATGTGTGTGTGTGTGTGTGTGTGTGTGTGTGTGTGTGTGTGTGTGTGTGTGTGTGTGTGTGTGTGTGTGTGTGTGTGTGAGAGTAATGATCCCTATCTTGGGTTGAGCATATTGGGAAGTGATATACAAATTTTCATTAGCATATTAAGCGACGCTCTTTGTGTAAATCAAACGAGCGGAGGCATTTAGACGATGTCAAAACATCGTTAATTCATTACCCATGCAGCATCAGCCGTATAGCGAAGTGGTGAGAAGCCTTGACTGTCGATCCTGGCTTGAAGCAGTTGCCTGTCTAGCCGCACTGATGAGCTGTGAAACAGCGAAATAGTACTGTATGTGGATGACTATATATATATATATATATATATATATATATATATATATATATATATATATATAATGAAATAAGAATTACAGTCAAGTTTAACAAAATAATCCAAGATGGCAAAACTAAAGTATATGATACATATTGAAGAGTTAATATTTATAAAGTAATCTTAACCAGATGTACAATCTCGATAAAACCAAATAGGAAGTAGAGCTTATAATAATTATTACTTCCCCTGAAAATAGTATTATAATAAACTCTAAAAGCGAACTGATCTCCTACTGCAAACATAAGTCCAAATTTAAATATGGTAAATTTGAAATTACATAGCTATTAAATGAACCTTTCAGTTATATATATATATATTTCTAGAACATTATCGTTTTTTCTACATACTTTCTTAGCATTTTTTAACTTTGTAATTTTCATTGTAATTATTTATTTCATCTTTGTTTGGCCGGTTTTAAATCTGCAATCTTCGTTTTAGTGTTTAAATATTTCTATCAATCAAATACATCCATCTACCTACACATTTATTTTCTGCATGTATGTTTACTTATATTTTACTATGTGCATTTACTTACATACTTATTTGCCTTATTCCAGAATTTGTAGATATCGGCCATCCTCTCCCCTTAATATATATATATATATATATATATATATATATATATATATATATATATATATATATATTCAGCTCTTTATTTATTTATTTATTTATTCATCTATTTTATGTATGTATATATATATGTGTGTGTGTGTTTGTTGTGTGTATATATTTATATATAATTGTGTAATTGTATGTACTCATATGTATGTATGTATGTATGTATGTATTTATGTATGTATGTATGTATGTATGTATGTATGTATATCAATGCTGGATCTCAACATTTTGAACCGAGAGAGAGGTTTAGCTGTCGTACAAAGCTAAGACTCTGTAACATCATATTTGTATGGATACTCCCTCACACATTTGGGCTCATGGATTTTAAATGTCTGAGGGAGTGGCACTCGTCTGACAAGACGTTGCAATCATCATGTATATACATTTGTATGTATTTTTCTTATCATTAATTCACTTGCTTCCTTTAATAACTCCTGCTGATAATTTAATTCTTAATTCTTGTATATATCAGCCCCTTTTTTTGCTGTAAATTTTGGTGCCTTTTCACGTTATATTGTCTGGGTGATTCTAAAATTAACTCAATAACCATTCAATTCTTTTCTTCTTCTTCATTCACTCGCCCAAAATTAGCTCAGCTTTGACAGTCGTTTTGAATTCTTTTTCTACGCACATCTTATCTTCATTTTAATAATATTATTTAAACTCATTCCCTTTTCCTTCCGGCCATTTGTGAATTATTTCACGGATTTCTGACTTTTAGATTACTTTGGATCATCTTCCAATTATACGATTCCCTTGCATTTTACTTGTGCGAATGGAAATTTAACTAACTTTCTTGGATTCTGCATTTTTGGATTTTACCGTCATTGGATACTTTACCCTTCACCAGACTATCCATTCACGTGAAATCACTTTTTTACTCACACTATTCCCTCTGCTTTACTTTTTGTTATCAAATAAGGTCTATGACTTACTTGTAGTTTCATTAAATACTTTTGCAAGCAAATCCGATCCGGCATTTTGATAAATCCTACCCTCTGATAAGAAGGAAAGTATTTCTTTGAAACTCTGCAGATTACGGACTATCCACTTATTTAGTGTTTCCTTTTTAAAATTAATTATGTTTATAATTCTTTTTCAAAGTGTTTTTAACATGTTTTATTAACTACTTGTTCTTATATATATATATATATATATATATATATATATATATATATATATATATATATATATATATATATATATATATAAAATAAAAATTACAATAAATTGACCAAAATGATCAAGATGGTAAAACTTAAGTATATTATAAATATAAAAGAATTAATATTTATAAAGTAATCTCAACCAGATGTAAAAGCTCGATAAAACCAAATAGGAGATAGAGCAAATAGTTAATAAAACATGTTAAAAAACACTTTGAAGAAGGGTTAAAAAGATATTTAATCTGAAAAGGAAACACTTAATAAGTGAATAGTCCTTAGTCCGCGGAGTTTCAAAGAAATACTTTCTTCTCATCAGAGGGTAGGATTTAGCAAAATGCGGGATCGGATTTTGCATACAAAAGTATTTGATGAAACTGCATTTAAGTCAAGTAATTTTTGTATGCTTATTCCTACCCTCTGATGAGAAGGAAAGTATTTCATGAGAAGGAAAGTATTTCTTCGAAATTCCGCGGATTAAGGACTAGCCACTTATTAAATGGTTCCTTTTCAGATTAAATATGTTTTTAACTCTTTTTCAAAGTGTTTTTAGCATGTTTTATTAAGTAATTGCTCTTATATATATATATATATATATATATATATATATATATATATATATATATATATATATATACATTATTATCTTTTGAGTTTATTTAATAAAGGGCGAGCGTTTGAATAGTTTTAATTATATATTATTATTATCATTATTTGAATCAATTTATAAATATTAAGCTGTTACTCTATCAATCTCAGATATGCTTAAACACATGTGTATAAACAAATATTATTTTTTAATCAATCAATAAACATGTTAGTTGTTATCTTATCGATATCATGCATACTTCCGCATGTGTGTGCCTATCAGAATTAGCGGTTTCGTAATATATGTAGAGACAAGTGACAGGGGGGATAATTCAACATGTAATTTTTCTTTAGTTGTCATAGACTTAGAAAGGAGATATGGTTAAGAAACAAGAATTTAGGTTTTTTTTTTCTTCCTTTGAAGATTGTAATGCTGGGTATGGGGCAGCCAAATCAGCTGCCAACATTGCCCTGCTTTTTATTGAAACCAGCCGAGAGCTCTTTTTAGTATCCTCGCTGTTCCCTTAAGTGCAATTGTCTGAATCTCTTTTGCACTTGGTTCACCGGGAATATTAGTTATGTAGGACTTCAGGTTCTTCTTCATAAGTCCTGTGGCACCTATGATAACTGGTATGATTGATGTCCCCTTAAGATTCCAGTTTCTTTTGTTGATTTAATTAGATATGTGAACTTTAGTTTATAATTATTATACCTTTTTGTGCTATTATCCAGTGTTTGAAGGTACTAAATTGTTACAGATCTATTGTTCTCGAGCGAAAATGCAGGACACAAATTTTTTCTATTTTACTACTGTCTAACTATCATGCCCTTTCGCTTGTGATGAGATGATTGCGTAGATCTTCAATTTCTATTGGTTTTCGATGTTTTCACTTTTTTATTTCGATTTTTCTCGTTATATACTGAATATTTATTAATGAAACCTTTAAAGAATATATTCCTTACTACACACTTCTGTTTTTTAGATGTTTTAAAAATTTTGCCCCTGAAAAAAAGTTATATAGAAGTTTCTGCTTCGAAATTTAAAGATTTTTTTATTTTTAAGGCATTACATATAATGAAAAAGTAGTAAAGTGGCAGTAGGAGGAGAAATACATATAAAGAGAGAGAGAGAGAGAGAGAGAGAGAGAGAGAGAGAGAGAGATACCAATAGGGAGTGAAAAATAACTATTACTACTACTATTAAATCTGTGACTGAAGATATATTTTAATACTGATAAAACATTGGGAAGAAGCAGGTTAAAAACTAGGTTTTACTAGTGCTTCAAACGCTTCCTTGTGTACATTTGTGATCTTTAAAACCAACGCATTTTAGGTGAAACTATTATTACGTATTTATGTGTCAGGTCGAAATTAGTATAAATTACTAAAATTATGGAAAATGAATTAATAGAAAACTAATTACCATAAGAGGTTTGTTTATGTTAAGGATAATTTAAACTAATGTATTTCAGGTGAAAACATTATTACATACTTACTTGTTGTGCCGAAATTAGTAGAAATGTCAAAATTATGGAACATGAATCATCAGAAAAATAATTTATTTTCTAAAAGAGGGTAAAACTTGATTCTAGTAGTACTTTGGATGCTCTCTAAATTCAGGGTTTTTAGTAGCGCTTTGGAGGCCTCATGTCTTTTATTTTTTTCCCTGCTCATTTATAAAATTGTTTTTGTTTATTCATTATATCTTGCTTGAAACTTTGTTTTAATAGAAATAATTTCCAGAAAAATGAGAGATAAAGAAATAAGTTTTAAAACCTCACTGTTAAGCACACTTTTTTAATACTGCTTTGTTATTTATGACTCATGGTCAATGATCTGAAACAAACTTCAGGGCAAGAAATCTATACTATTAATAAAATTCTAAATGTTTATTTATTTATGTGTGTGTATATATACCAATAAAAGGTTTTTTGGGCTGTTTCGTGCAATTGTCGAAAAATTTCCCTGACCATGTCAACGGAATTTAGCAATGTCTGTATACAGTCACGGTAACATTTTTTTATATATGGACAGGACTTGTGGCACAATGGATAATGCGTCTGACTACGGATCAGACGATTCCAGGTTCGAATCCTGGCAAGTTCGTAATAATTTTAACCATCATTTTATCCAACGTTTACTCATTATCCTTACCCTTAGTTATTGTATTTTTGTTTTTACAGTGATTTTGTTTTGTGCATATGGGAATATTTCATACTCCGAGTTCACAGGGTAAGCGCTGATGGTAAGACGATGTTGAGTACTTGATGTTGAGTGTAATCTATTTTGTGTTTGACTCAGCATTGTGTGTGCTGATGTGGCGCAGCCGCTAGTTATTAATATAATAGGACACTCGGTAAATATTATATGCTACATCAAATAATGCCCAATGTTAAAGTTGGAGTTATCGAACTTGGTGGCCTTCTTTTATATACTTAGTTATGTTTCATGTCTCGAGTGGATATTCAATATGGCGTCCGGCCAACAGTAACATGTGTTTCTCCTGGGAAGTACTAAGTGAACTAACATTGGTAGCAAAGCGTATTATTTCGTATGACAGATATTATATCTGTTCAACTTATGTTGAAACACAATTGAAAGAAAGATGGCGTCCTTTATGAAACAGCCACTTATTTTGCAGAGTGAAAAAATGTACATCGAATGGAAATGGTATACATATATGGTCTATCTTCACGGATTTACCTAAGGAGAAGCAGGGCCCAGCAGTATTTTTGTCATTGCCACAAAACATACGAGAATGCATTCAACACTTAGACATCACAGATATCAGTCTAACTGACGGATTAAAAATAATTACGGACAAGTTGGACGAAATATATTTAAGGGACGAAAACACGATGACATATATGTCATTCCAGGAATTTACTCTTACAAAAGAGCTGCTGGAATAAACATAAACGACTTTTTGGTGCGTATGAATTCTTGTATGAGAAATTACGTAAATATGGAATTTCTCTGCTGGAAGGAATCCAAGCATTTTTTGTTTTAAATGTAGCGGATGTATCAGAAGAAAACGAAAAATTGGCGAGGACAACATGTAAGAATTTAACTTATCCAGCAATGAAGGATATTTAAAAAAAAAAAAGAAAAAAAACAAGAGTGTTTTCTGATATTTCTTCATTGGAGTGAAAAACAGTTCCGGCTATCAAGGAAGAAATTGAAACTATAAATTTCAATCGGAACGGAAGTAAAAGGGAACAAGAATTCTATCGAGGAAACAAAACAATTCCAACTAACAGACAAGGTAGGAAAATGCGTTGTTTTGAATGTAGTTCTATTAGACGTTTTGCCAGAGACTGTACTGATCTTAGTTCTAGAAATATTAACACTGTTGTAGATTCAGACCATGTACACCTCATTTATTTTAAGTCCTGCTATCGAGCTTGTTTTTGGATCCAACATAAATACACAATCAGTTACCCGTATTAGACACTTCAACAACCAGTGATATGGTTAGAATAAAATTAAATGCCTTACATTCTGCGAGAAAAAGTTCATGGAGGTTGAATCAAGTGAAAAAATTTGGAGAGCACTGCAATTTAATATAAGATATTATGCAGATGAATGATTTGCGGCAGGGGACAGGGTTTACTATAGAAGACAAAACTATAAAGGATGATGTGGCCCTGCCAAACTTTTGGGTAAAGAGGGTCAATGTCTATTGATCCGACATGGAGGAGTATTCTACAGGATGCATCCATGTCATTTGATGAGGGTAAACAAGGATCTTGAAGGCCAAGGAATAAAAAAATACAATTCTCTTAAATGAGATGAATGAAGTCTTGGAAGAGGAAGTTGAAGATCAACATGATGAAAATTCCAATAGTAACAGGGAGGAACTGAAAGACAATACTACAAGATCGAGTATAAAAAAATAGTGGAATATAAAATTATTGGAAGTAATGAGTGGAAAAAAGGAAATATTATGAGTACACAACCAAAATCATCTGGAAATTATGGCCATTGGCAGAATATAGAAGCAGCTCCAGAAAATGACTGTCCAGTGAGTATCAATTAGGATAAGGTTGATCACTGGCGATAACTTCTCCAAGAACAAGCAAAAGATATGATTGATGCAAAGGAGAAAGAAATGAAAACATGAAAACTCATCAAGTGTATGAACGTGTCCCTAACAGGTCAAAAATACATATCAACAAGATGGGTGATAACAGAGAAAGTTAAGGATAACAAAAAGATAACGAAAGCTCATCTTGTAGCATGTGGCTATGAAGAAAATTCACATAACCTAAAAACAGACTCTCCAACATGCAGCCGTGAAGCCATGCACTTGTAATGTTACCAGCCTCCATTAAGAATTGGCAGGTGGAGACTTTTGATTTCATCTCAGCATTTTTGCAAGGTGATATACTAGAGAGAGAAGTATTTCTCAGACCACCATCTGAGGCATGTCCAGAGTCACAAGTGTGGAAGCTGAAAAGATGTATTTATGGATTGACTGATGTGCCCTGTTCATGGTACTCAGGAATTAGCTAAACTAAAAGGAATGGTAAGTACATATGACAATGCACTGTTTGTTTGGCATGATTTATCTGAGAACTTGATGGGTATTCTGGCAATGCATGTAGATGACTTTATATTTTGTGGAAATGATTATTTAAAAAAAATGTGAATTCAGAATTAAAGAAAATATTTAAGGTTGGAATGCATGAAAATGAAACCTTCAAATTTCTGGGATTGTGCGTTAGACAAATGGAAAATAGGATCATTATAATCAAAACAATTACGTGACATCTATTTCTTCAGTAGAGATAAAGGAAGATCCTTAATGAAAAATGATGAGCTGAGTGAAGAGAAGACAGATTTAAAAAGACTAAATGATGTCAAATGATGTGGGTATCTACTTAGACTCAACTGATGTATCATTTCATGTGTGTAGGATGAGTAATATCGGAAAATCTTCTAAAATGAAATTATTTTTTGAAGCCAACAAGTCACTATTAATATTTAAATCAAAAACAGGTTCTATATCTTTTCTACAGCTGAGAAATCCTTCAGATTTGAGTGTGGTTTGCTATTCGGATGTTAACTATGCTAGCTTAAAGGATGGTTCGTTACAGGGTGGCTTTATCATCTTTGTTTATGGTAAGATAAATAGACTGTCTCCTATATGCTGGTCATCAAAAAAACTTAACCGAGTAACAAAGAGCCCATTGGCATCCGAGACTCTTGCACTCAGTGAAGCTGCTGATGCAGGTGTATTGATGGCGGCCATGCTGCAAGAAATTTTCAGACTACCAAAGTTGCAAAACAGACAATGCATCTTTGGTAGAGATTTTAAAATCATCAAATCTTGTAAGTGACGTTTGAGAGTTGCTGTGGCCAGAGTAAAGGAAATGTTGGTAAAGGAAGAAATCCAAAGTGAATGGATCAGGGCGCAGGAACAGGTTGCAAACTGTTTGACAAAGATGGAAGCCTCTACCGAAATTCTAAGAGACTTGTATTAATGACCCGTTTTTTTTGTTGTTGTTGTTTTTGTTTTTTTTTGTTTTTGTTTTTTGAACTTTGATATACACCTGGCACCAGAAGACACCAGCAATGTTAAAGTTGAAGTTATCGAACTTGGTTACCTTCTTCTATATATTTAGTTATGTCTCTTGTCTTGAGTGGATATTCAATATGACGTCTGGCCAACAGTAACACGTGTTTATTCTACATCGTGGGAAGTACTAAGTGAACTAACATTGATGAAAACACGATGACATAGAATTTTACTTTTACAAAAGAGTAAAATTCCTTGAATGACATGTACGCTATTGTGTTTTTGTCCCTTAAATATATCTCGTCCAACTTGTCCATAATTATTCTTAATCCGTCACTTAATTCCATAGATAAAGCAGGTGCGTGCAATAGTGCAGTAGGCCACTTGGAACATAGAAGATGCTGAATCCAAATGTACTCAATACTCTAAATGCAGCTAGTATGTATTAGAATATAACTTGTGTTGAATTGAACAGTGCTCGATAACCTAGATAGAATATATATGAGAGAAAGAGAGATAGATAGATAGATAGATAGATAGATAGATAGAGAGAGAGAGAGAGAGAGAGAGAGAGAGAGAAATAGAACTAAAGAAGAGTAGATATTATTGTATGTTTTTACTTTTTTTTGTCTTATATCAGATTTTAATCGTTTTTTATTACAAAAAAATACTTTGTTTTCAATCAAACAAAAAATAATTTCAACTTGTTACAGGCATTCAAAAGTATATTAATCTTATGTTTTATGTTTTCTCCATTGCTTTAACCAATATTAGATTGTGATGTTCCACAATGCCATTACTGAATGGATTTTCAATGCAGGTTTCAATATTCAGTTTTTCATTCATCTCTCAGTAACTATTATTATTACCCCCCCCCCCGCCCCATTATCACTCAAGAAGCGTTTAGGAACTCCAAAATATGCTATCCACATGAAAAATATGTTGTGAATAATTTCTTCCCCCTTCTTGGTTTTAATCAGTCTGTCAACAGAGTACCTAGTGGATGCAGCAATTAGGTGTAAAATCCAGCAGTGGTTATGTTCGAACCAGCATTGGTATGTATGGACTTAAAAGCCTATACATACAGTGTCATTAAACCGGTTTCCCAGAGCCAATTCTATCACCGGCCGAAGAGGGGGGTCTTCTAAAATGTAATCTTCAAAAATGCGATACAAGTTAGAAAAACATTTTTCTCAAGGCATGAAAATGTTTTTTAAAAATTTTAAAAATAAAGGTACAAGATTTATTTTGAAATTTATCAATGTTTAAAGTGCATTTTTATAAACTTTACAAAATAAAATATAAAAATAATTTTAATAACGTTGTATTTATTTTGTTATGTACATTTTTTGCACTGTTAAAAAATTCGTTGAAAATTACGTATCTATATTATTAATTGCTACATAGTAAATACATTTAACTTTTTTAAAGTACGATAAAATGTTAAGCTGTTACTCTATCAATAACATAAAATAAATCCGAGTTAAATTTTAGATTTAATTTTATGCCAAAGTTTTTGTATTTTACTTTGTAAAGTTTATAAAAGTGCACTTTGCAAACTAATACATTTCAAATTAAATCTTGTATCTGAATTTTAAATTTTAGAAAAAAAAAGCACTTTGTTTAATCATTTGCATTCCTTGCAAGAAATGCTTTTCTAACTTATATAATTGTTAAATACTATATTATTGACTCATAAGGAGCTTTCACACATGTCATAAAGGATCTCTCCTTGAAAACAGCCCGTGGTGTTCTCTAGAAGCTGAGTGACAACAAGTCTCTCCAGTTTTCTAGTGCTCTCCACCTCTTCTGATAACATTTGCAAGGAATTTGCATTTTCGCAACAGCTGCCCATCAATCTCTCACTAGCAGCAGCCATTGGTTTCCATTAAAATTTGAGTGGCAATAAGCCTTCCCAAGGTTCCAGTTCTCTTTGCACTTGTCCATTGGAGGTCTGGTCAGTGCTCTCTCCTCGGTCTGTCCATAATCCTTGACCCTTCTTGGCTATTTGGCATCAGCCTTTTGTAGGGGGGGTGATTGGGTAATGGGAGGGGATGGAGGAGGGATAGAAAACTTATAGATAAGTTTCTTCTATGTTCTTGGTTCCATGTAACGCTTCTTCATGTTTTCTCTCTGCAGCAGTTTGTCTGGTCTGCGTGCATGGCTTATGTGTATTAGTTTCTGCATTCAAGGGTTTTCCTTAATATTTCAGCTGTTTTCATCATAAGTTATTCAGTGTATCTTTCCAGTCATTCCTCTGATTCCAATTTCTTTTATTCTTTTTTCAAAGTTTTTTGGAATTGTTCCTAGTGCTCCTATTATTATAGGCACTATCTTGATTTTTTTTTATTATCCATATTCCTTTCAGTTCTCTAGCTAGCTCTGTGTATTTGTTCTGTTTCTCCTTTTTTTTGATATTTGTCCTTTGGTCAGCTGGAACAGCAAAGTCTACGATTTGGCAGGACTTTTCTTTCTTGTTTCTATTACAACATCCGATCTTCTTGCTTGGATGGATTTATCCGTTTGTATGTCCATGTTCCATAGGATTTTGTGATTCCCGTTTTCAGATACTGTTGCTAGCTTATGTTTGTACCATTTGTTTGCGTGTTTGAGATGTAGTTGTTTGCACAATTCTCAGTGTACTGCTCTTCTCACTTGGTCGTGCCTGCTCTTGTATTCCTTTTGGGCTAGTTTGCTACATTCACTTACTATATGATTTATCGTTTTGTCTCTTTGTCCACAGAGTCTGCATTTGCTGTTTTCTTATGTTTTGCCGATCTTTGCTTTGATGTGATTAGTTCTTATTGAGTTACCTTGTGCTACCGTTATTAGGGATTCAGTTTCTCTGTTTATGTGTCCTTTTCCCATCCATGTCCAAATGTTTTTGTTATTTTCATTTTTTGTCATCCTTACGAATCTTCCATGTAGTTGTTTCTCTTCCCAATTTTCTTTTCTTGTCTTATCCTTTGTCTCTCTGCTTTCTGTTTTGTTGATTTTTTTTCAGTGTTTCTCCCTGCCATAATTATCCTTTCAGTGTTTAGCGTTATGTAATTTTCTAGTTCTTTTTTGGTGCTATTGACACAGTTTTCTATACATACCAGTCCTTTCCTGCCGTCTTTCCTTTTCATGTAGAGTCAGTAAACATCGTCCTTTGGGTGTAGTGCATGGTCATGAGTTTCCTGGTCTTCTGATCGAGCTGTCTCAGTTCTTCTTTGGTCCACTCTATGAACGGTTCAGAATGTCTTATTAGTGATACTGCCCATGTATTTATACCTTTTATTAGGTTTCTGCTATATAATTTAGTTTCAAGAAGTTTTCTTGTTCTCCTGATAATTCTCTCAATTCTCTCTTTCATTTCTGTTGCTTTGATGGTGTCTGCTTGCTTCCACTATTATTATTATTATTATTATTATTATTATTATTATTATTATTATTATAATTATTATTATCTACTCACAGGAGTTATCACATAAGCTATCATTAGCGATTGTTTACTGCCAATAACCTGTGGTGTTTCAACAACTTTCCTCATATTTCCAGTACTCTCCAGCTCTTTCATTAACTATTGAAAATGATTTTGCTTTATTGCAAGAGTCGCTTATCATTGATTTCTCGCTGGTAACAGCCATTAGTATTTCCTGATATTTGGGTAAAAAAAAAGCCTCTGCAAGGTTTGCACTCTTCCAATAGAGATCTGTTTAGTGCCCCCCTCTTCCTCAGTTTTTTCCATCCTCTTTGATCCTTCATGACCATTTGGTGCGGTGCCAATTGAAGTTGACGCCACTATTATTATTATTATTATTATTATTATTATTATTATTGATGATGATGTTATAAATAGAGTTGTATAAAATTATATACTAAAATATTCTGTTTCCTATAATCACTGGATATATATTTGTAAAATAGTAAAATTTAATGTTTTTCTTATTTGAATTTTATTGTGATGTTGTGAAAGAAGATACTTTTTCGAATCATTTAAATATAAAACAAAATAAAACATTCAAAATTGTTTTAGAAACAATCGTACACCGAATTAGAACTGCTATAAATAAGGTGCTAGTTGAAACCAAAACATTTAACTCTCAAGCGGTATTCAGCAGAGACATTTCCATAGCAATCACTGTTTCAACATCCATGTATATTAGAACATGCAATATTGCAATTTGATTATCCACATGCATGGAATAAAGGAACTACATTGTGTTCCACACGTAGTGATACACCAAACAGGCTGGAATGCTCAAGAACACTTGTATATAAGAATTTGCCCCGAATTTGGTCCCAGTTTCTTTTCTTGTCTTCCCCAAGACTGGATGTAAAATAACTCCGCCCTTGGAAGGTGTTAAAATTCCTTGTCTTGAACTTGCATGCCAAGCACACGAACCTTAAATTCTCACTATGGAAAATGACCACATCGAATAGAATTTAAAGCTTTTTTTAACAATGTTTTTTCAAACTACTGTTTTCTTATGCGATGAACACACACACGCGCGCACATTTCGATTACATGGTTTAATGAATGGTTTACCTTCAGAAACTAATCACATTCAAGCTACGTGTGTCACTTGATTCATAAAAATCAGGAATCTTAAACTTCATTTAGCTAAGTTTGCATAATGAACACTAACGTTGAAACGATTTGAATTAATATTTTTCTAGCACGTAAATAAATTTCATATCAATACAGCAATCTCGAGTTCTTTCATATTTTTATTTTATGTATGTAAGGATGTGATTGGGAGAAAACCTTCTGTTAATCATAGATCTCGTTAAATTTACCTTTAACAGTCTACTACTTTTGACTTCTAGAGATTCCTGCACCTGCAACCTTGGTCTTAAAAATTGATAGATCCCGATTATGAATTGGTGGACGCCAATTCACACTCTTACTGAATAGTAACTCTAGCCGTGAGTCCTATATTATTATGAGTCAGGAATCTGACTGACACTCTGATGAAATGCAATTGCACATTTCCAACTTTCATGTGTATTCTGCACGAAAACTGTCATTTCACTAATCCTTCATTACTTCGCAAACCCGGAACATTTTGCCTTAATACATCTAACTTTTTTTTTTTTTTTTTTTTTTTTTACACAGTGATCACCACTTATCAAGGCCCGGAAGCCACTCAGGGATAAGGGTTATTGCAAGTACATTACGTTAGTGTGGAGATTTGATGAAGTGTTTACTTAAGGGGGCGGTTCATTAGGAATTTGTTAACATTGGACTTGAAGACATCCAAATTGTAGTCCGGTGGGAAGCAGGTAGACGGAACAGAGTTCCACAGGCGTGCAGTTCTAAGAAAGAAGCTTTGTTCATGGAATCCGCGTTTTGATTTAGGCACAGATATAGAGGGGGGAAAATTTTTCACAGTGGATTCAGCTAGACGGGTGTTTTTTGTGAAAGATTGGCGAGGGGGGACCAGAGATTGGAGTTCAGACGAGCACCTGCCATGGAAATAACGATAAAACAAGGATAGGCTCGCAACGTCTCTTCTGTGGGAGAGAGGTTGCAGGGTAGAGAAAAGGGCATCCCCCACTAAGCCACGAAGTCTATTTTGTACTCTGTCAAGGCAGGATAGGCTGTTTTTAGCAGCTCCTGCCCAGATATGGCAACAGTATTCCATCCTTGGACGTACTTGGCTTTTATATACATAGAGAATTGCATCAGTAGTGAGATATCTTCTGGAGCGGTAGAAGGATCCCACCATCTTTCCAGCGACCTTGGCAACAGACTTGATGTACGTGTTCCATTTCAGATCAGGAGTAAAGGTCAAACCCAGAAGCTTGTCAAAACATGGGGCCTCACCCAAACGAGTGTCATACATCACAATTGATGCCAGATGGGGATCAGAGCGTTGATGATGTAAGGATAGGAGTTTGGTTTTGGATGCATTAAAGGTAACCAGCCACGTCTTCCCCCACTGAACCACGCTCTTGAGATCAGAGGAGAGAGAATCTGAGAGAACTTTGTCATTTACAGCCTTTGATGTGTTGCCGTAGATGGTCGTATCATCAGCATAGATGTCAACGAATGATTTAAGTATGTGTTTAGGGAGGTCATTGATGTAGATCAGGAAGAGAGTTGGGCCCAGGATTGACCCCTGAGGGACTCCAGCATTTATATTGCAGGCCTCCGATTTTTGTCAATCTACCACTACTCTTATGAGCCTATCGGAGAGAAATGATTTAATGATTGAGAAAACATTTCCAGTTATACCGTAGCTGGAAATCTTGTGAAGTAGACCCTTATGCTATACCTTGTCGAAGGCCTTTGATATGTCAAGAGCAATTGCCCTAGAAAGGAAGCCTTTGTCAAGAGATTCACTAATCCTGTGGGATATAACCGTCAGCACATCTGCGGTAGATCTTGCAGAGCGGAAACCATATTGTGTGTCACTCAGAAGGTTATTCCTGCTGAGGTGGTTGACTATTTCTCTATTTAATATGGATTCCAGCAACTTACTCATAACACACAGGAGACTTATTGGTCTGTACTGAGAGGGAGATGACTTATCAACTGCTGTTCATTTTATATAAATTCATCATGCGAACTCCCCACTCCCCATGCAGAGACCTACATTGGTGACTCTACACGTGAATCTGGAAACTGATCACTACTTGGGCACGACAAGGATAGCTCATTCTAAATAAGCATTACCGAATAACTAACGACGCCGAAATTCAGAAAACCATAATTCCTGCAGTGTGCGGATTGTGATCGAGGAATTACCGAACAATAGTGGTGGTCCAGAATACTCGTGCATCAAAAATGGAAAACGACACAATATCATCAAATTCGACTACACTGGCATTGGTTAAAGTCCTGCCTTTTTGGGCAAATGACCCTGCGCTTTGGTTCACACATGTAGAAGCCCAATTTTATAAGCAATGGATCCACATTTAGCTCACCAAACTCAACCACGTTGTGACGTCCCCGTAATATGAAGTACTGGTCGAAGTGTGTGATTTAATCATGGTACCGCCTGAATCAATTACATATGACACCTTCAAGTCAGAATTTATTAAACAAACGTCGGATTTATAACAAAACCGCCTCTGCCAGGTCCTCATGATAAAAGAACTGGATGATAGGAAATCTTCTCAACTTTTGAGAAGGATGAAGCAATTACTAGGCGAGAACTCACTCCAACCGGACATTTTGAAACAATTATTCATCAATAAACTGGCATCCACAGTATAAATGATACTCACATCCACTCGGGATACGACACTAGTCGAAGGCTTGGCTGACCTTGCCGATAAAATTATGGAGGTCATAGCGTCAGTCTCCTCAGTCAACCAGACTGCAGCCCCAACCATCTCCCTCACCGCATCTGAAGCCGACGAAGACACCACGGACGCCAGGAAGATGCTTAAAAAGCAAGCTAAATGCATACAGGAGTCCAGCAACCAGATTCTGAATCTAACCACAAAGCAACACAAGCCATACTGTCCATAACAAGATGATCTTCGTGGCCGACGCTCTGAGAGTTGAGACAGATACCCTTGTCGAGTCAGCAGCGTGATATGCGATTATGATATTATTATTGGCATTAGAGAAAAAGCTGTGAGATGCCGAAAGCCCTATGCATTTACACAAACATGGCCAGGTGGTAAATGCGACTGACACTCCTGACTGGTATCGTACATGTCACACTTTCTATGCCACTGACAGGAATTCAGGCATACATTTTCTTGTCGATACAGGAGCAGCAGTGAGTGTCATCCCAAGCAAGCTAATAAAGGAACGACAAACGCAGACACCATCGCTGTTACAAGCCATGAACCATTCCCCATTCGTTCTACGGTCACAAATCGATAACATAGTATTAAAACGCACATTTCAATGAATTTGCATGATAGTGAAGCTTTTCCGATACTTGGGGCAGATTTCCTACATCATTTCGGCATACTCGTCGACATCAAACGCGGGAGAATATTGGATAACAATACTGGATTATCAGTGCAAGGCAGAATCAGCAAATTGGCCAAAATAAGCCCAGTGTAGAGTTGAATGTAATAAAGAGGAAAGCGCCCCCGTATGTCGTGCGGTCATACAACTTACCTTCTGATGGGATCTGAGAGAAAGAGAAATTAAAGATGGCAGCCATGGATTTATAAGGTGTAGTCTCGTGGAATCTCACGAGATCTCATCTTCCACTGCACATGTATGCAAATGGAATGGGGTCAGTTTTCTGATAAAATGTCTGTTGCAGAGGCAGTTGGGAGAGACGTGCTGGAAGTTGAGAGAGAAAGTTGTCAGTGACGAATTCTAGCTGGACTTTTTCGTATTGTATTTGATTTATTTTGTTTTGTTGTTTACCAGCCCATTTAACATCAAGCTATTTCGGCGTAATAGGGGACAAATTCGACCTTAAATTAATACCGGAATTCGACAGCTTGACCCCGATACTTGACTGGGTGGAGAAGGTGGAACTACATTGCCTGTTGTCTAATGTGAAGAACATTGAACATGTGGTTCCTCTACGTTTATTTTTACTTTCATCATATTTTGCTTTGGTTTTGATACCCCCAAATTCGAAGCTATCTCTTTACAACCGTTCCTTTTCATAACCTATCATACTTTCATAAATCAGAGTTCATTTTTCTGTAGGCTGTTTTTGAACCCAGTCAACGACGGGTACTTTTGCTAGTATATATATATATATATATATATATATATATATATATATATATATATATATATATATATATATATATATATATATATATAAGTTCGGAAAATGTATATGGTATGATACATATTAAAGTTTAGGAAATATAAATGACAATGAAGCGACGAAGAATTTTGCGCGTTTCATTCTCATGGGTATTCGTCAAGCTATATTTATGCACCATACTCAGCGAAATGACTCGAGGTAAGCTGTATTGTTTAATTTTTAATTATATTAGTAAAGAAGAAAATAGCCACACAGAAAAAAAATAAATAAAAATAATCACTTCAAAATAACTTTTTTTCTTTATTCCTAGCCAATGCTTAAAAAAACATGCAGCAAAAAAGGGAACGGGGGGGGGGGGCGTAGCAGATTTATAATAAAAATAACATTACTTAGATTTCTTTTGATCGACGCGTTTCAAAATAGCCGTCGGCAACTAGAGAAATTGACGATTAAACACGTGGTCAAAAGACCATAAATAATTATCGAGGGTATAAAATGACAAATAAAATAGAAGAAGAAGAAGAAGAAGAAGAAGAAGAAGAAGAAGAAGAAAAGGAATTAAAAAAAAAGGGTGGGAAGGGGGGGAAGAAATATTCCCAACGTACACCCATAAGTCCCGTTTTGTGGATGTACTTGTTTGCATAGAGACGGCTGTCGTAAGTTGATAGCAATTTTTTTACGTGCTGTGTAAAATTCCAGTGCAGGCTTGGTACTGAAATAAATAGTCACAAATGGCTGACTTGTGAGCTTCTGAAGCCCGGACCTTGAACATTGAATATGCTGAGAAATTATAACCTTAACGTGTAACGTTATCCGGGAACCAACATGTTATAGCCTCAGTTGTAAAGCGGACAAAGAATGAAAATAACTTCAACTCGCATTTTTGTGTTGTTGTACAGTTAGATATTGGTAAGGCAATGCCGAAAGATATGCTAGTCGACGATTATTATGATCGTTATAATATTTATAAAAATAGAATGCTATCATAGCGAAATAAATATTTATTTTATTTTATTTATTTATTTTAATATGTTTTAATAGAAAAAAGTATTAGAACATAAACAATAATTTAAAAATAGGTTGACCTTTAGAATAGTATGAGAATATTTTTAATAATAAATAAAACTTTTCATTGAGTATTTCCAAATATTTTAAAGTTAGAAGCATTTTTCCTGACAGTTTTTTTTTTTTAATTTTTTTTAACTAAAACGATAGATAAATTCAATATTTTAGCACTGGGCGTAATTTATTTCTTTGAAATATATTTAAAACTTAAAGTTTTTGTTTGTTTGTTTATTAATTTGTTTTATAGCATTTTATCTGTAAATAATTTACATGACTGAAATGGGAAATGATATAGGAAATTCTCTATTTTCTCCCGAGATATACGAACACAAATTCATCTTAAAAATCCATTAACTAATCAATTTTAATTAAAGTTTTGATATGAACTAAAGATAAAGAGTACATTGAATTTTAGTTAACATATTTTCTTGTGTTTATCTTATAAATGAATATTGTTTGGTTGTGCCATGTACGCACCGTGCTGTAATGATAACATTATTATTTAGAAAGCCATTCTTAACAGGGGGGGGGCCTTCTAACTATTCTGCACTTTCACCTAATGAAAAAAAGAAGATACCATGAAAATTTAATTTAACTTGGAAATCCTATCTAAAATATAGCACGGTGTGTACACTGCACAAGTACCATTATTATATTCATTTCAATTTACTCTATAATATTGTCAGTATCAACTCAGTTCGATGTAAAAACTTTCAGGTCAAAAAGAGTTAGTTTGACCTGAAAGTTCTTACATCGAGCTGAGTTGATACTGGCAATATTTTGAGTCTATAATGTTATAGATTTGACTTAACCCCCATCCTCTTCGAAGTTTGATTAACTATTTGTTCATTTATTCTCTACTTTAGTCTTGACTCTCCAATCCTCATATTTATATATGAGGTGCCGTCGATAAGTTCCAGACTTTTTCATATGGGTATTTTTATTGATTAGTACACCCACGAAACACTACTCCCCTTCGAAGTAATCTCCTCTGGCTGCAATGCACTTGTATCGTTCTAACAACTTCTAGAAAGCCCATGCAAGTCTTCTTGTGTGAGCGTGTCAATGACTCTTGTCACAGTTGTTACATCTCCTCAACTGTCTTATAACAACAACCTTCCTCAGGTTTTCTTTGAGCTTAGGGAATAAGCAAATATCACAGGGAACTAGGTCTGGACTAGAGGGAGGGTGATACCCATCTTGGTCAAATAGTCTGTGATAAGGATGAAATTGTGGACTGGTACATTGTCCTGGTGGAAATTCTACTCGATTTGGAGATTGCTGGCCTCTTCCAACGGAATAATTTCCTGAATTCCATTAAAACCTTAACATAGTATTCTTTATTCATATTATTTGGATTCAGCAGACTACTGTTCTCATCTTAAGTATCATTTTCACAATGTTTCAGCCGATGTAACCTCCAACCTTCCTCAGGTTTATCTTGTTGAACTTGAGAATTAAATGGAATTTCGAACAGAACCCTTTATTCACTTTATAGGGGTAGCATGCTCTTGTCCGGTCAGCCATGAATGGATAGAGGTACTAAGTAATTCGCAATTGAATTTTTCGGTCATTAACACTGAGAATTAAATCTTCAGCTTTCAGGAGAATATCACTTTTATAAATGATTTTTCCAAGTACCCTAACCACTGTGCCAATGTGTCATGGGTTCCTGCGGCAGGTTGTGGTGCAATGGTTAGAGTACTTAGAAAAATCATTTGTAAAAGTGATGTTCTCCTAAAGGTTGAAAGTTCAATTCTCGGTGTAGATGACCAACAAATACAATCTCGAATTACTTAGGTCCTCTATCCAGTCATGGCTGATGGAACAAGAGCATGCTACCCCAGTGAAGTATAGATTGCGAAAGCACGAAACACTGTAAGTATAAAAATAATTGTTTATAATAATTAGCCTATTTAAGAAGAAAATTTTAAAACTTGACTACTGTCTGAGAAATAAAGGTGATTGGCTGGCCTTGTGTGATTTCACAATTTAACTGTCTTAACATTGTGTGCCTGTACCCTGTATTTATATTTGCTAATTTACCTTTAATTCTTGTAACGGTTGATAATGGCCTGGAGCTAACGTCCTCACAAATGGAGTCAAAGGTGGCTTTGTAGCTGGGTTCAAATCTTCCAACTAGCAGCAATCGTTACTTTCTGTACTGATGATTGCGAAAGCATGAATCACTAGTGTTTGTAGGTATAAAAATAATTATATATATATATATATATATATATATATATATATAGAGAGAGAGAGAGAGAGAGAGAGAGAGAGAGAGTGAGTGGGACAGAAATAACAGGTGTTTTCGAAATTGTTATATAAGTAGAAATACATCACATAGTTTTTTTTTTTTGCAAAGACATGCCAGTTTATAATTTAATCATGATTTATTTTGTTAGCTTCCGATAAAAGTTAAAAATGTAGCCAATTCAACATAAGGTTTTGCCTGAAAAATAACGAGTCAGTCATAGCTGTTCAGAGAAAATTTTGTCAACATTTTAACCTAACTTGATATGAGGCAGTTCCCAAAAGAGACTGAATTCGTTTCGCAACTATGGCAGTCGATTATCACACTCGTCGAACTTCTAAAGCTTGAATTCGTTTCGCAACTACGGCAGTTGATTAACACACACGTTGATGCAGTTGATACACACTATCGTCGATCTTCTGAACATACTCCTTTTATTGTCCAAACGTTCGTCATCAGCCAATCGGCGGCCAGAAAAACAGTCACGTGAGGGGTAACGTCATCGCTCAATAATCTTACAAAAAACCACAGCCGCCATTTTTAATTTCTGCCCTCCCTGTGATCCTCCCAGCAGGTAAGACAACACGCGCAGACACGTGGTCGCTTTCTTCCTTCATTCTGTTCGACTTTACACCCCCCCCTGATCTCAAGATCACACATGCGGCATTGCGGCCGCGGTCGTTTGTTACGAGCACTCCTACGAAGGGGGATTAGCTGGACTTCTTCATCTTCATCAGGGCTACTTGGGTCAGTGTCCACAGTCCTACTATCCGGCTGCGCTCCATCTTCATCCGAGCTCTCAGAAGGGGTGACAGACCTGTCGCCATTAACGTTGCCAGCAGTCCTTCCATCAAGCTGGGCTCCATCGTCATTGGTGCTCTCACAAGAGGCGCTGGAACTATCGCCATCTGTGCTGAGGTTCTCAGCCATGTCATCACGGCAATGGGGCATAGGTCGGATCCACATTTCATTATTGGATGATTCATCACTTTCGCTGTTCGCCATTTGGTTTGTATCAAGGGTGGGCCGGACATCCCTCACATGCCGTGGAGTACCATCAACCAGCACAGCCTGCTCACTAATTATGCCGGTGATCCGTCCTCTTCTGAAACTGGTCGTACATTGGTTATTGGGAGGCCTTACCCAGACGGTGCCCCCTAACTTGTACCATCCTTGCGTCCTCTCTTGATTAGGCAGGCAGGCATCAATGCCCTTAACACTGCTGCCCTTGGAATTAGTGTTCGCTCTAGAAGGCGCATCTTACACGAAGAGCTCAACTTGTATCCATGTAGATTAGCAATCAAACAAAAGCAACAGACTATGAAAAGCAGCTTTACTTTGCACGTCAGATGAAAGAGATTTTCGAAATAAATGATAACTTCATTTTTTAATGAGTGATGAACCCCATTTTCATCAAGATGGAACAGATAATCAACAGAACTGCCCCTGTTGGTTTGAAGAAAATCCTAAAGAATTGCATGAAAAGCCAAAAGTAACGGTACAGTAGGAGAAACTGAACTGACCGGATCTTCTTTTTTTTTTAAGATAATGCTGGAAATTCTGTTACTGTTATCTGTTATTCAGATGATCAATAATTTTTTCTGTCTGAAGACAAAATCGAATTCCAATCCGACATATGTGGTTTCAATGGGATGGAGTGGCAGCACATACCGCCATGAATTCAATGGACGTTCTCAAACAAATTTTTAGCGAATGTCTTATTTTCAAATTTTCTGAAAATCCATGGCCTCCCTAGTTCATCCAAATATGATTTTTTCTTGTTCAGGAAGGGGCTTAGAAAAAGCCATGTAACATTGAAGAATTAAATAAAGAGATTAGCCTTGTAAATAGAAAAAAAACCTGCTGCAGAGAGTGGATGCGAACTTTTGTAAACACATTCATACCTGCATCACTTAAAATGGACATCACATGACAAATATCATATTCCCAATTAAACTCTATAAAATGGCAAACCTTTTTGAATAAATTGACAAAAAAATTATTTAATCTATCTATATATCTATAAAAGTGAACGTGTCCGTGTATCTGTCTGTCCGTGTGTCTGTCTGTGTGTGTACATTTCCCTACGCAATAACTCTGTCAATTTAAAGTCTACAGACTCGAAATTTGATATACAGGGTACTAAGATTTGGGAAAATCTTTGTAATCCGTTTTTGGCCAAAAAACTTTAGCTGTTAAGGGGTCAAAATTCAACGATTTGACCTTTGAGAACTCTACCAAACTCCTCCGCCAATTTCGGGTTTAAACACTTGAAATTTTAGATATGGGTCCCTTGGGCATGGATCTAACTTAATAACTTGATTTGAGCCTAAAACAATAAATTTTAAGGGGTCATAATAGGGGTCAAAGTTTTTAAAAAATTGACCTCTACGGTTTCTACCAAATTACTCAGACAATTTCTGGTCTAAACATTTTAAATTTTACATAAAGGGTATTCAGAGATAGGGCAAGCTTTTTAATCGGTTTGAGTCGAAATTTTTTTAGTTACCAATATGTAAAAGTTTATATATGTATGTATGTACGTATGTTTGCATGTCTGCCCAACACTTTCGGCAGAGGTGATGGATTTTTACTAGATCAGTATTGTTTTGAAGTTGACCTTTCAGACGACAAATATCGAAAAATTGGCTAAAAACATTAATATCTTCACCTTCAACTGGGCACTTTTCTACAGGGGGGGGGCTCACTTTTTTCGTCGATATTTTCGAAAGTCATCCCCTCCTTTCGATTGTCTAGCCATAATTAAAACCTGCATCACTTCCGGTTTGGCGGTGGTCGTAACAGCAAAGACGTCACGTTTTCCCCCGTTCTTTTCCTCCTTTGCGGTACGAGTTCAAGCCTGCCTTCTTACTACCACTTTTTTTTTTTTTTTGCTCAGCACACATCTCCAAACACCCGGGCAACGCCGGGCTAAAATCATGATTATTTTAAAAGCACTTGTTATTTCTGCTCCACTGATATATATATATATATATATATATATATATATATATATATATATATATATTTCTATGCTAATAGTATAAATAAACTTGTTTCTCGTTGGCAAAAGTGTGTCGATTCTAATGGTTCTTATTTCGATTAATAAAGTTTATTATGAAAGGAGTTATAGTCTTTTGAAGTTGAACGTCAAAAAACTACATTATTTTTGCACCAACCTCATAGTATATTTGGGCAGCATTGTTTCTCTTATGCATGTTTCATTGTTGGTATATGGAGTTGTTAGGGAAAAATAGGTGACATGTAAGCTGGTTCTAGTCATGCCAATGTACGAGTTGTTTTTGGAGACATCGGTGCTTATGAGTGCTCCAAACCAAAATACAGAAAAATCTTTTTAAAAAATCTTTATGATATACCTACCCACCATTGAACAAAGGAATCATATTCCATAAACCATGTTTTTTTGATCTGCCATGTTTTATAAAAAAAGAGAAAGATAACTCAATTCAAAATATCATGATGCTGATTTTTTTTCTCTACTTTCGATTGAACACGGAATGCACATTTATAATTTTTCCATCGGGAATGATTTGTTCGAAAACGAGGTTGCATTTAGAAAAAGCAAATTCTATCAAAAAAGGGACGTTTTTAGTAATATCCTAAAAATACAGTTTTATTTACAATGTAGTTTTATTATATGCACATTTTTTATTAATTAATTAATTAATTATTATTATTATTATTATTAATAATAATAATAATAATAATAATAATAATAATAATAATAATAATAATAATCTCAGGTACTCTTTTCCAATCTTAGCTTTGAGAAGACGAGGAAACTGTTAGAAATAAAATAATACAGTAGAAATTTAATTATGGGAATAAACACCTGGGCAGTATCGCTAATAATATACTCTGGACCATTCATAGGATGCACTAAAGAATGCAGGCAACTTGATCAGAGGACAAAGAAATTAATAACAATGCACAATGCATTACACCCATAAGACAATACTGACCGACTGTGAATGTGAAAAGGAACGAAGGAGGAAGGTGACTTGTAAACGTAAAAGTCACAAAAAAGACTTGGAAAAGTACATAAGTCAGAAAGATTGATCACCGTAGGGAGAGACACCACCAAGAACAACAATACAAGAAACAATGAAACCAGAAAAAAAAAGTGGGAAGAGAAAGAGCTACGTGGACGGTTGGTTGGTTGTTTTGTTTTACGGCATATCAACCCTTTTCAGGTTATTTAATGCCGAATCTGGTGATTTTGAAGAACGATTTTTTAATATAGTATATGTTTTTTAAGTCGTATTCTATTTAACCCATAGTTGGGACCCTAACAGGTGCTACCACTCCGGGTCAGAGTGGACCTGGGAGCAATGGCAATTAAAGGGTGGCTCCACACTCCCTAAGGCCTGCAAGCTGGGGCCCTCACCATCGGATATAGTTTAAGGTCATATCCAGGACCGCTACGTGGACGATTTATCAGAATAACGAAAGAAGAGAACAATGAAAGCATCTGGATGTGGTCAAGAAAGGGACACATAAACAGAGAACCAGAATCTCTACTAGCAGCTGCACAGAACAACGCAATTAGAACCAACTATATTAAAGCTAAAATAGATACAACAAGAAAGCAGTAAATGCGGACTTTGTGGACAGAGAGACGAAACTATAAATCACATAATCAGTGAATGCATCAAACCAACCCAAAAGGAATAAGAACAGACACGACTACATGGGAAAGGCAGCACATTGGGAACTCTGCAGACGCCTACACCTCCACAAACTAAAGACAGTGCAGGAAAACGAAAACCACAAAATCCTTTGGGACATGGAGATACAAACAGATAAACCTGTAAAAGCAAAAAAACCGGATGTCATAATAATTAACAAGAAGGAAAGAAACTACCAAATTATAGATTTTGCCGTCCCAGCAGGTCACAGGCTGAAAATCCAAAAGACAGAAAAACGAAAAAAATATCTGGAACTTGCCAGTGAACTGAAAGAAATATGGAACATTAAGAAAATCAATATAATACCAATAATTGTAGAAACACTAGGTACAGTCTTAAAAAAAAAAATTGAAAAAAGATTAAAAGAAATCGGAATCGATAGGAAGGCAGATTTGCATAATCTCAACGAACGGTAATGCTGAAAACAGCTGAAATCTTAATGAAAACCCTTGAGTGCAGAAACTAGTTTATACTAGTGACAAATTTTAACTGGGCATATACAAACTGACCAAGAGAACTGGTACACCAACAGTGAAAAAAGCTTATTCCTCCTTTCACCCTTCCCTTTTCCTCCTCTCTTTTTCTCTTTTTCTTTTCCTCTATTACCTCCTCTTCCCCCACAAAAAACTCGTGTCAGTAGGACTGGTACGCACCAAATAGTCGAAGGGTCAAAGAAAATGGAAATACCGAGGAGAAAAAGCACTAGCAAGATCTCTGCTGGATGACTGCAAAAAGGATTGGGACCTTGAGGAGGCTTATTGCCACTCAAATTCCAGTGAGGACCAATGGCTACTACCAACAAGAAATCAATGGTTAACGGTTGTTGCGATAACACAAATTTATTTGCAAATGGTATCGAAAGAGGTGGAGAGTACGGGAAATCTGGGGAACCTTGTCATAACTCAAACTCCAGAGAACACCACAAATTGTTCTCAAAGAACATTCTTTGATGATAGCCTGTGTAAAATTTCTAGTGAGGAAATAATAATAATAATAATAATAATAATAATAATAATAATAATAATAATAATAATAACCTGTGTGAATGACACCAAAAAAGAACTAGAAAAATACATAGTGCAAAACACTGAAAGGATAATCATGGCAGCGAGAGACACGGAAAAAATCAGCTGAAAAAGATATATGGAAAATGAAGAAAATGAAAATAATAGTAGGAGAACTAGGAACAATTCTGAATAAGAATAATAATAAAAAAGAATGGGGAAAACTGGAATCAGAGGAATGGCTGGAAAGATACAACAAATAACAATCATGAAACCAGCTAATATATATAAAATTTGAGGTTGCTATTTTTCAAAGGTAGTGTAACCAGTGAAATATAACGAGGTTTATATATATATATATATATATATATATATATATATATATATATATATATATATATATATATATATATATATAAAAAGCTAATATGTTTATATGTAATTTAATTACTTGCGACAGTGATTACATATGAATAAATGATATAAAGTTTTCATTTACATAGCTCAATAGTGCAACACTAGAGCTATAAATATGTTTCTTTCACAATACCACATTAATAGGGATAGATATGTAAGTATTAACCAATTTTCAGAAAGTTTTTTTTATTAGTCACAACAATTGTTTCAGTATTTGAGGAAATGCTTGTGTACCTATCACTACTAATGCTGTATCTATCTATCTATCTATCTATCTATATATATATATATATATATATATATAAATATATATATATATATATATATATATAATATAAAGCTGAACGTCTGTGTGTGTGTGTGTGTGTGTGTGTGTGTGTGTGTGTGTGTGTGTGGTCACGAATAGGCTCCTATATGGTTGACTATTTAAAAAAAACTGATTACATATAATGATAGAAGATGTATCGAGGATCAGGAATGGGTATATTTGATCTGTCAGAACGGTGGTTCATAAAAATTGTGGGTTCTGCGTTCGCGCCTGGCCCCCAAAGTATGGAAATAAAAAATGAAAAGCAAAACGTTTACAAGTGTTTTTGATATAGATGTACATAAGAATACTTTGATAAGTATGTTTCAACTTAAAAAGGGATGGTATAATAAATTTGTGGGGTCTGCATTCGCGCCTGTACTCCATGGAAATATGACACAAACTTTAACAAAAGTTTTCATATCTGTTTGCGTAAGTATACTTTGATAATTATGTTTCAGTTTGAAGAAATATGGTATAATAAAATTATTGGGTGTTCGTTCACGCCTGACCTCCATAGAATGGAAATATGTCACAAAGTTTAACAAGGTTTTTTAAAAGGGGTGAGGGTCCACAATAACACCTTAACATTAATCTTAATTCACGTTAGCTTTAATTTATTTTTTTGAGTTGAATCATATTGTGTCGAATAAATTCACCTCATTAATTCACGTTCTTATTAAAGTGAAAGCCAAAAAAAGTCGGAACTTTAGACAATTCTCGACACAAATTTTGCATATCTCTTTTTCCTTCTCCACTTGCACGTGGCACTCTTTCTAAAATAGATAAATAGATAAACAATAAAAAATAAGAACGTTTCTTGTTATCGTGTCAAAAGAAGGAAAAAATCCTGCTCACGTGATTACGTGTCTTTTTAAAAACGTTTACATAACCTTTTTATTTTTATTTATATATCTGTTTAAGCTTTTTTTGTCAGTGTACTAGAAGGAATTCAGTTGATTACAACCCTTCTGCGTGTTCCTTATATTACAATAGTACAACCATGAATCCGACGGCGCAATACTACACCGTTCAATACTGTAAAACTTAAACGAAGCTGTTCTGCTTAAAAAAGGGTGCCATTTTCTTCTTATTCATATTTATATCGATTCTTTGCTTTAAAAAAAACTAAAGTAATTACGTGTTTACTTTTTAATATCCCATTTTGCTGTTTCGAATCATTTTACTAAAGTAAGTAAAGCTTCATTATTTTTCAAAACTGTTTTTATTTCTTTGTTTTTCGATATTTCGTCGATATTATTTAGTAAGAGTGTTTAACAGAAAAGCCAACAAACGACTACCCGAAAAATAAATATACAAGAAATAAATGTTACCATAGTCAATAAAAGTTCAGTTCATGTTATTTTTTTTTTTTTGAAATAGTTTTTAATGCTCTTTACTTGAAATAATTTCATAGTATCGAAATTAAAACGAAATTTGAGGCGATAACTACTTAAATGAATTTTTATATAAACTAAACATGCCATAATCGAATATTCCTCAAGCACAAAATAACGGAAAACATTAAAATATGCTTATAAATATTCCTCACGTTGACGGAACTCTCTTAAATTGTTAACACAGAATGCTCAGGTGCCCCTCCTTCAAATTGAAAATGGGGCTCTCCATTTCAAAGTCGCTGCCATTTTGCTTTTTTTTTTAAAACCGGTTCGTGAATTAAAAAAAAATATTTATATATATTTATATTATTATATATATATAACATTTTTTCTTTGTAAGGAAACATCATTTTGTTGGTCACTCTTGGCTACGAATGGAAACAAAGTTGATATAAAAAATATATTTCGCGAAAATTATCTTTACTTTCATTATATTTTGCTTAGGGAAAAAGTTTTGAGTATCAAAACCTATCTCTTTACAACCCCCTCCTTTTTATAACCTATCATACTTTCACTAATCACAGCCCATTTTCTGTAGGCTGTTTTTGAACCCAGTCAACGACGGGTACTTCTGCTAGTATATATATATATATATATATATATATATATATATATATATATATATATATATATATATATATATACACTCATACTTTCTTTTGTTCTTTTGTGTATTGATATTCAGATTAAATACCATTTAATATGAAAATAAATACCTTTTTTCTATTTTTAAATAAATAAAATACAACTTTGTTATATATTGGTCGTGGAATTGCATTCATCTGCAAAAGATCTAGCTAATTCGCTTATTTTTTAAACATTCATTTTAATTAATTCCCTGTTCGTTTTTTTTTCGGTTTTCTTATGGGATGATCATCTTTAGTTAACTATTAACTATTTATTTTTATTTATGTAATTATATTCATGCAGATATTCTACATAATGTATATTTGCGTAAAAAGTTTATAGTAAACACAAACCTCTTTCTTTATATATATATTTATGTATGTGCATATATATTTGTTTAAAATATTTTGCCTACCAAACTCCTCTGTCAGTTTTTGGTCTACAGACATGAAACTTAATATATAGGATATTCGAACCAATGCGAAACTTTATATTTGAGTTTTAGCCAGGGAAAATTGATGCAAAAGTGTGAAAATTTAAAAAAATAATGGAATTTGTCTGGTGAAAGTTGAACGACGGCTTTACGAATATGCATGGGTAACGTAATAGCTATTGGTTCATGTTTTAATTTTAGCCTTGCAGAAAATATGTCTTTATAGCTCAGGTATTAACGTCAAAGGAAAAAGTAAATCGTAAGATAAACGCTTTGGTTTTAATTCTCAGTGGTGGTGCACGAGTCATTATTTAAAAACTTTTTAAATCATTAGTGTATATTGGATCCAATATAATCGCTATATATAATAAGAGAGACGCAGTCCCCCCCCTGGACCAAATTACAGCAGGTTTGCAAAAACAGATGCCCCATACAAATTTACTAAGTGTAAACTATTATCAGCCATCTTCTCTTACTTTTGACCGCCGTCATAGACACATTTATTCGTTATATTAAAACCCTATATTCCGTCATAGGAGAGGCATCATGGCGACTACCATCATCTACAGAGCAAGTAGTTCTTATTTTTCCTATCTTTCTACTTCCTACCACCAGTCTACACCCGGAAAATGTATACACATTCTTACTATTTCCTCCGGTTACCCTTCTTAACTGGAGTACAAACTCCTGTACAAAGCATTTTTTCATTTCCCTTACACAAAATGATTTCTCCCTTATGCATTTCCGTCCCTTCTCATTGGTTGCTATCTCTCAGCTCGCTTATTCGAGAATAGATACCTTATTGAATAAACGAACACATTAGCTGTTAAAGAAACATGGCCATAGATTGTCGGTTTCTTTTCTGTTGCATTTCCCTTCTCCCCATAATATTAATTAACTTTTACTGTTGTCATTTCAACTGATTGTTTTATAAATTAAAACAAAGACATAATCACGATATTTGAGGTTTGCGATACCAGCGGGCGAACAACACATTTTATAAACAAGGCATGCTGCTACCTACATAGATAGATAGATAGATAGATAGATAGATAGATAGATAGATAGATAGATAGATAGATAGATAGATAGATAGACAGACCTTTTGGAACAAATACACTTCTTATTTATTTTAGACCGAACATTTTCTTTTCTTTTTAACAATACGCATAGGATTTTATTGACTTTTCCTTTACTTCAAAACAATACGAAGAGAAGTTTTTCGATAATTTTTTAATTTATAACCTTATACATCATTACTATAAATTCAGTACACCGAACTTCTTGTAATTCTTTGGGAAAAATGTTGATTACAAAAAATACCGCATTACAATGGTCCACAAATGAGTAGTTGTTCGGTTATTCATCAATATAATTGTTTCTTGAGCATTATTATTTTTTTATGACTATTTTGTACAAAAAATGCCCGGGGAAAGTAATCTACGTGCACAAAACTATTTTATAGAAAATACAGTTGTAACATTATTTTTTTAAATAAACATTTTGGTTTACCCACAATAAGCAGAAATTTACTTAATAAAAAACAGTGGCGAAATTATTAAAAAAAAAAAAATAAAATAAAATTTCGCTTTACCTACGATATTTGGGACGTATTTGCGTTTTAAGCACAAAATTATTTTATAGAAAATACAGTTGCGAAATCAATAAAAACAAAAATTATCGTTTACCTACGTTATTAGTGACCTACTTGTGTTTTAACAAAGAAGACCCCATATAAACTGTCGGCAAATAAGTAGTTTTCCGAATAAAATAAAACATTATCGCTTACCTACGTTATTTGTGACCTAGCTGCGTTTAAATAAAAAATACCGCATTCTCATTGTATGCAGATAGGTAGTTTTTCGAATATTGAGCAATATAAAATTTTAAAATTCTATTTCTTGTAAAAAATACCATTACGTTAAATCAACGTGATTAAGTACAAACTAATTTTTTTTAGAAACTACAGTTGCGAATTTATTAAAACAAAACAAAACATTTTGATTTACCTACATATTTGTGACCTATTTGCGTTATAAAAAGACTCGGGCAATGTAGTTACCGACTTTCCATTTTCTTTCTTTTTTTTTCTTACAAAAGATTCCCGACTTGTCAAGTCGCACAGGCCTCACTCGAGGATAATGGGTAAAGAGTGTACAGTGGTGAAAGGGACAATATCATAGTAATCGTTAGTAGTGTAAATTTTGCAAATTGGATTACTTAAGAGGAACGGCTCATCAAGAACTTGTTTACATGGGACTTGAAGACGAACATATTGTAGTCAGCTGGTAAGCAGCCAAACAGAACAAAGTTCCACGGGTGTGCAGTTCTAAGAAAGAAGCTCTGTTCATGGAATCCACATTTAGGTCTAGGCATAGATAAAGAGTGGAGGAAACTATTAATAGTGTTTTCAGCTAGACGAGTGTTTCTCATGAATGTTTTGCAAGGGGGAACCATAAATTGTAGCTCAGGCGAGCACTTGCCAAGAAAATAACGATAAAGCAGAGAGAGGCTTGTAACGTCTCTTCTGTGAAAAAGAGGTTGCAGAGAAGAGAAAAGGGCATCGCCGCTAGGCTATTAAGTCTATTTTGAACTCTGATTTAAGGATTGAAAAAACATTTCCAGCTATACCATAGCTGGAGATTTTGTGAAGTAGGCCTTTATGCCAAACCCTATCAAATATGTCAAGAGCAATTGCCCTAGAAAGGAAGCCCCCGTCGAGAGATTCGCTAATCCTATGAGATATAACCGTAACCACACCTGCTGTAGATCTAGCAGAACTGAAACCATATTGCATGTCACTTTTTTTTTTTTTACTGTTTCATTTTTCTTAACCAATGCACAGCCTATAACTAAAAGGGGATCTTAAAGGTCAACACGGATATCTCGCTTGATGTAAACATGAGTTTTTTTTCTACATTTTGACATCGTCGGACTGCTAGTATATATATGCATATAAAATCAAAGGAGACCGCTTAAAATTTTAAAGCCACTGCTTACTTTTTACCTTTTATTTTTATTTTTAAATTTTTTTTCGGCTTGTTTCCAGAAGTCAGATTTGTTTGATGGCAGATAGGTTTTCAGCACTTGATCCCATTAATTTAATTAGGTTGTTCGTTATAGGTTATCGGCGCTGCACAGTCTTCTCTATTTTTCTCCTAAAATTAGCAATGTAATCACCATGTCTTATTTGAGTATTGTATCTGGTCGGTGTACTGTGTTGGCCTGCTAAGACGTGACCTCATTTATTTTGGTCAGTCTATATTTGTATTATTTCTTAAGCAACAAGGGTTTGTTTTATAACAATAGCGATAACAGAGAAAGAGAGAAAGATAGAGGGAGAGAGGGGGAAAGAATTGGATAGGGGAATATAGAGAAATTTAGACAGAGTAAGAAACAGGGAGACATAAAGTGGGAGATCAAGAAAGAAAGAAACAAAAAAGAAAGAAAGAAAGAAAGAAAGAAAGATGAGAAAGACAATCAGATATATATATAATTAGGGAAATTGAGAAAGTTAAAGAGAGAGAAATAGAGGGGTGAAAAAGTAAATAAAATAACGGGAGAAACAAAAAATGGGAGAGAAAGTCAATCATATATATAGAAAAACTCAATGATAGAGAGAGAGAGAGAGAGAGAGAGAGAGAGAGAGAGAGAGAGAGAGAGAGAGAGAGAGAGAGAGAGTATTAGAGCAGAAGCTAGATACAAAGGTAGATAGAGAATTAGAGCTTTTTAGAACGAGAAATCGGGTGGGGAAGGGGAGGGTATTTACCGGAAGTTGATGAGGGGCGTAAACAATTTGTCATTATTTCATTTCTGTCTTTGTGACTTTCTTCGCCTTATAATTTATCACTTTAATCATTGTGCTCGTCATGTTTTTTTTTTCTTTCTTTTTTTGTGGTTGACATATTTTCGGCTTTTTCTTTTTGTTCCCCGGGAAACTTATTAACTGTCCATCCAGACTTCTTCTTATAGTCTTCACTTGCTTCTTTAACGCCTGTCAAAAATGACGAAAAAAAAAAAAAAAAATGCTTCGCCGGTGTTCGCGCTTATCTTCTTATAAAATCATAGAATTCCATCAGTAATTTAATATTTCAGATATAAATTATCATTTCTGATGACCTAAAGAGACAAACACCCACTGTTGACATTTTAGTTAAAGTGGCGAATTTCTTTCCAAATTTATTTCAGACAGAGGGGTTTATCTGACTTGCAATCTGCTTTCTACTGTAAGTCTTTTTTGTTTTTAAAATTTATTTCATTATGATAATTTGTCGGAAATTTATCCTCTTTCAGATAAATTCGACGCGAAAATAATTAGCCTGAAAAAAAAAAGCATGAAATAAAACGGGGGGGGGGGTAAAGAATAAAATATAAAGGTCTTGTTTCAAAACAAAGAAGAGATTTTATTTACAATAAAATTAGTTGCAAATTTTTCCCTTTGTGGGCATTAAATTCAAAGAACAAAGAACGCCAAGGTAACAATATATAATGGAAAAAATAAAAATGCGCTGGTTCTTATATTGAAAATGTCGTATCCATGAACGAATACAATATAATTCAACTAGTAGTTCCCAATCTCTCTCTCTCTCTCTCTCTCTCTCTCTCTCTCTCTCTCTCTCTCTCTCTCTCTCTCATAAGCAATAAACTTTAGGAACGTACTAAAAAATTGAAGGCATCAGGCACGTGCCTTTTTCTCATTTTAAAGTCCTTTAAAAATTTATCTCCTTCCATTTATGTGCAAACCGTAGCCACGTAAAATAAAGTCTTCAGAAGTTCGTTTTCAGCGCGCCCGGGTAATCTTGCCAGGCATTCTTCTTTGAAGGAGGCTCGTCAAAATTCCTTATCAGCGCCGGGCAATGAAGCCACATCCAATATCCTCGTCGCCGGAATCCCAAAAGAGGCCGAATTTCGCGCTAGGCTCGTGACATCATCAAGGAGCTAGCATTTTCCTTTTCTTCAAATTGAAGGGAGTTTCGTACAAACCCCAAATATACGAAACTAAGAATCATAAAGGATACGAAATACAGAAAATCAAATATAAGAACCAGAATAAAAATAATAAATGTAAACAGCGGGATGCACTATTATTGGTACAAAAAATTCCAACAAATTAGCGATTGACTCTTACTCCCTCCCCCAAAATGCGAGTCATCTCTGATGATTTCAAGAGAAAAAGAAAAAAACACACCAACCGTTAACGTTTTATTTGATGTAGAGAATTTATTTCCGAATTCATTTTAGACGGTGGGGTGTGCCTGATTTGTTATCTGCTTTCTATCTAAGATAAATCTTTGTAATGTGCTTTTTTTAAAAAAAATTATTTCAATATGATAATTAGAAACTGACTCCTGTCCCCTATTTTAAATCTGTCATCATTTCTGATGACTTAAAAAGAAAAAAAAATCATTGATATTGCTTTTTATTTTCTTCCTTTATTTATTAGTAGAACGGATGGTCAGACATACAAAATTACGCTTGACTTTTTAACCTCAAACACGTTAACGGAAGTGAAATGCAAATTAGAACACTAGAAAAAACAACATAAACGAAAAACGTATAAATCGGTATAAAATGCAGAAAGGAAAAACAAAAACGTATCTCGTTATGGAAATAGATTTGCGTTCTCCTTTCTCTTATTCGTTAGGCCGACTTTTGTGTTACGGGACAAATACGTACACATTGCGCTTTATTATATAATTAAGGATTTTTCATTCCCTTTTCTTCCATTTTTCTTTGTATTTTTTTGTGTCTATTTCTTTTTGTTCTTTCGTTTTATTTTTCATCTTTCGCATTTAGATTAGCTTGTTGTTGTTGTTGTTGTTGTTGTTGTTCTTCTTCTTCTTCTTCTTCTTCTTCTTCTTCTTCTTCTTCTTCTTCTTCTTCTCTTTCTTTCTGTCTTTCTTTTTATTTTTGTGTCTTTTTCTTCCCTAAGTTCTTCTTAATTCTTTCTATATGTTTTTTCTAAATTTCTTCTTTTGTTTATGTTCTCATTCTTTAAAATAAACTATTGTTATTTAGCGTAAAGCGTAGTTCTTCAGAAAAGAATTGAGCACTCTTGGAAGTCGGTAATTCAAGCATACAAATAAATTAATATATATTAAAGTTATTTCCACTTATCGGAACTATAAAATACCTTAGACTTATTTAATTAAATTATACATTTAAATACTTCATTCATTCATATATATATATATATATATATATATATATATATATATATATATATATATATATATATATATATGTATATATATATATATATGTATATATATATATATAATAGTACAACAATAGTATGAAATGAAGTCACAAAACTATATATTGGTAGATATAGAATGGATCATTTATTTAATTATAGAATACAAGCAAAATTTGAGGGATAGAAGGGACTCTTTATGCCAGGGCATTTCGAAGCCTAATGCTTCTCATCAGAAGAGTAAAGAAGGTGCTAGGTAGCATGGGGAAGATGCGGTGTCTAGCGTAAGGTTCATTAGGGACGAAAGAGATTAAGAGGAATTATAGGATGTTGGGGGAAGCTTTATTTAATTCTAAATAAATAAAGGAGAAGCTTGTTATATATAGTATGCTATATAAGGTTGTATATGGTCTTTAACATAGTGTTGAGTTTAAAGGGTATATGTTTTAGGTTTAAATTGGGGTGTATTGTTGCTGTGTTGTAATTTATTTTAACGGTTTGTGAGGTGTCTATTATCTATAGAGAGGTAATTTTGACAGGTGCAACCTAAACGGCAAATTGCGGCTATAAAATCGCTTATAATTTTTTTTTTTTGGGGGGGGGGGGTTATTCATGGTTGTAATATTGATTAGGTAATATGCGGCAATATTTTTAAGTTTCTTCTGTTATGATATAAGGAGTATGATTATAAGGGGGCGGTCGGAGGATAGGATGGCAATGTCTATGAGCGTATAACTTGATGCAAAAGGTTTAAGGATACATATAGTTGGCAAGGTGGAAGAGTAAGGAGACATTTACTACTTATAAAAGTGGTAATAATACCAATACTAGTCGGGTAATTATAATAATGAGAATGAAAATAATAATGATAATTATAATAATAGTAATGATAATAAAAATAAAAATAAAGTAAAAGTAAAAATAAAGATAAAAATAAAATAAAAATAATATTGATAGCCCCCCCCCTCTTTGGGTAGAGTACTGTCGTAAATAATCTCACCCGCTACTTAATTGGCTGAAAAATGCGACGTTCATTGTTTGTTTATAAACAAGCGGTTAGAGCACTGTAAAAGTGGTGGACAAATGTTTGCGAGATAAATTACGTGGGTCGATCGGTAGAACTGCTGACTGTCAACACGGTGGAGCTAGGTTCGATCCTTGGCTTGGGAAAGGTGCTATTCTAGCGGCACTGATGAGTACAACGAAACAGGACTGTATGTCGACGACTACAAATAGAGAGAAAGAGAGAGAGAGAGAGAGAGAGAGAGAGAGAGAGAGAGAGAGAGAGAGAGAGAGAGAGAGAGAGAGAGAGAATAAATGACAAAAAGTTATATTCCAAAATTCATGATGTTGACCATCTTATAATTTATTCCTTTGATTTATACAATTCTTGATAGTATCTGTTTCGTAGCGAAAAATAAATCACTTAATTATTATATTAATCAGTGAATTTATTATGCCCTTAACTCATCAGCAGAAATAGCAACAATCAATCCGTCAAAGGGAAATGAAGTGTGATTTGACATCTAAAATGGCGTAATGGAAAAATAAATAAAAAAGGTATTTGCAGCTTCTCTTCCAATCATGTCAAATCACACTTTATTTCCTTTTGACGGATTGATTATTGCTATTAAAAATTATATAATAAAAACGAGAATAGCCGGAAAAAAGTATTGGACACACTAACACAATTTCATCTAATATTTTGCTGAAACCCCCTTATTGGCTATTACAGCTTCGAGACGTTTTCTATACGACGAAACTAATTTGTGACAACGTTCAGGCGAGATTTTGGCCCACTCTTCAACACATACTTTCTTCAAATCCTGAATATTACGTGGATCTCGCTGGTGGACTATGATTTTGAGCTCTCTCCATAGATTTTCTATAGGATATAAGTCTGGGAACTGACTGGGCCACTAAAGAACATCTATTTTGTTCTGTACGAACCAATCGGAGGTTATTTTAGCAGTATTTTTGGGATCATTATCTTGTTGAAAGATCCATCCCTGTCGCATACCTGTCGCATTGGAAGCAGACAAGAGATTATTTTCAAGAATTTCCCGATATTTGGCTGCATTCATTTTTCCATCTATAATATGAAGTGGCCCAGTACCATTTGAAGAGAAGCATCCCCAGAGCATGATATTTCCACCACCAAACTTTACAGTGGGGAGGGTGTTCTTGGGATTGTGCGCTGTGCCATCTCTTCTCTATACTCGACGTACAGAGTTAATGCCGAAAAGTTCCACTTTCGTCTCATCGGACCAGATCACATTCTTCCAGTAATCATCTGTTTTCAATAAGTGCTCTCTTGCAAACTCCAGACGAGCATTAACATGACATTTTTTTAGTCTGTAGAGGTGTACGCGATTTAAGACCGTTGCGTCGGAGTATATTACTAATCGTTGGTTTCATTACTACTATCCCTGCTTCTTCCAAATCTTTCTGAAGTTCGCCTCGTGTTGTTCATTGTTGATCAAAGCATTCAATCCAAAGGATGTCTCTTACACAAAAGGTGGAAGTGCTTTAAATTTACAAGAAAGAATGACGAGGACTACACGACGTTTGCAAACGTAGTAGTAAATGTGATGAAGTTATTAGAATGAAATCCTATTTACTCCAAATGTTCACAGTTGCACAAATATTGGTGTCGAATAGAAATGAATTCTTAAACTGTAAAATGAGTCTGATTTAACACCTCCGCAAATAACTGAAGACTGCCAACGATTTATTGGCGTAAGTCAGAATTCGTAGGATGTCGAATAAAGTGGGTGTCTCATATCAGAAAAATCCACAAGAGAAAATATGATTTTACCAGTAAAATTTGATAATCAAGTAAGAAGTAGTCTATTGCCATAACAGTGTTTCAGTTGTGGACAGATGCATTGATATAAAACGAAATGCCTTAAATGTGATCGTGTATGGCATAAAAGCACGCGTTGCAGAATGAAAAATAAAACGTCAAAAAAGCGTTTTATCCGAATCGCCAAATGTGATAAAATTGAAAGTATTAGGAAGTTTGCTCAAGTCAAAATATTAAATAGAAACATGAAAATACTGCCCGACTCCGGCTTCGATTTGTCAATTATAAATCTGCAGACGTGCAAGAAAATCGGCACGCCAACTTTATGGAGGACTAATGGAAAAGTCAAAAGCGTCACCGGAGTGCAAATAAAATTCGAAAGCGAACTGATAATGACAGTCATACTACAATGGAAAAACTGATAATGACAGTCATACTACAATGAAAAACTGCTAATGACAGTCATACTACAATGAAAAACTGATAATGACAGTCATACTACAATGGAAAAACTGATAATGACAGTCATACTACAATGGAAAAACTGATAATGACAGTCATACTACAATGAAAAACTGATAATGACAGTCATACTACAATGAAAAACTGCTAATGACAGTCATACTACAATGGAAAAACTGATAATGACAGTCATACTACAATGGAAAAACTGATAATGACAGTCATACTACAATGAAAAACTGATAATGACAGTCATACTACAATGGAAAAACTGATAATGACAGTCATACTACAATGAAAAAACGCTAAAAGTGAAAGTATTTGTGATGAATAATTCAAGTAACCTTCTAAGGATTGGATGGAAAAGTTTTCACTGCGGGATTCACAGACAAATTATTTCTGCTATAATATAAAAACTAAAGATACTGCGACAGAAACGTTAACGAAATAATTGAAAGAGAAGTTTTGATAAGTTTTTTCTTTTTGGTGGTTGCAACAAAGTAATTGTAAAATTTGAGATCAAGACGAATGCACAGCCGATCTACAAAAAATAATGAAATATTCCATTTGCACAAAAAAAAAAATAAAAATAAATAAATAAATAACAACAGCATGGAATTGGATCGACTCAAGAAAATAGGAGTGCTACCAAGGGTTAAATATAGCTAATGGGCTTCGTTGACAGTATTTTTTTTAAAGAAATAGAATGAAAAAAGATCCGTGTATACTCAGATTCAGTCATTAATAGATTATCATTATCCATTACCTGATCTGTAGGAAATATTCACCAAACTAAACGGAGGAAATTTTATTTAAAAAAATGGATTCAAACGATGCATATTTGCAGATACTGGTGGATGGAGAATGTTCGAAGTTATTATGTATACACACAAAGAATTAAACAAATTTGAAAGACTATCGTTTGGAGTGAAGATGGCGCCGAGTGTACAGGTTGACCCCCCCAAAAAATGGCCCCTAACTCTAATTAGGCCCCGTTTCTTAGTGTTTTGTCCGAATGAAATGAAACTTTGGTCATAACTAGTTTATTATTTTCAAAACATCACATCAAAACATTAGGGTCTTTGGCCTTTTTTTCTCTGTTATAGACGGCCTTCATTTAGCTTTTGTTTTTTGGGGGGAGGGGGGAGTCACCCTGTATTTCAACAGCGGTCTCGAATTTGCGACGGCCTCTTACGATGATATTTTTTTAATTTTTATAATTAAAATAAATGTATATATATATGATATTTTTATAATTTGTAAAACTACGTAGCAACATAAAGCATATATACATGGAATTTTTTTTTAATTCGAGATTACGGCGTCAAACTAAAAGAAAAGAAATGTGAATTCTTTATGGTACAAATTAAATATTTGGAACAAAATATAAACCCTAATGGTAGAACATCTGACGTAGAAAGAGTAGACACGATAAAGAAAATGCCAGCGACAGAAAATATACCGTCTTTGTAGAGTTTCTTTGGTTTAGCAAATTATTATAACTTATTATCTCAAGTATGCACACCTCACGAACGAACTATAGGAGAAGGAGACAGACTGGATTTGGACGACAGAATGCCTGGCAGCATTTGGGAAAATAAAGAACTTTCCCACTTTTGATTTTTTTTATACATTATGATCCAGAACGTGAAATCGTTATAACTTCTTATGCAAGTTTATAAGGCATATGCACTGGCGTAGCTAGGGGGAAGGGCGCCCCGGGCGGCACACCTGAGGGGGCAGCATTTTGAGAGGGTAAAAATAGAAAGTAGAAAAAATAAATACAAATAAAAAAAAGTTAACAAAAAATATGAAATTTTATACCAAAAAGGTTGTAAAAAATCGGAATTTTGGGGGGTATCGGAATCAGAAAAAATGTGTCCCTATTTTCTGAGCGTCGGGGGGGGGGGCGGCATGGGGGCGGCATTTTGAGATGGTAAAAGGGGGAAATCGAAAAAAAATGCTAACAAATTCATACTTAAAGGGGAACTTTCATATAAATTTTTATCGAATAGGTGCGAAAAGAAAGTTGGATATTTGGGTGTATATACACCGACATCAAAGAGGAAATAACATTAGATGCGAAAGTTTGAATTCATTAATTTTATTACTGTCCAATTCATGAGGCTAAGACTTTGAAAGTATCAAACGTTTGTTTTTGTAGCATACTTTTTATAACTCCTTGTAAACTTTACAATTGCTAGCTGGGGGATCGGACAAAATCACCCCGGGCAACCCCCACCATCTACTTAAAACAAAAGGAAAACAGATAAAATCTCAAATGACTAAAAAATATTAAAAATCAGTTTTCATATTTTAATTTTAATTTAATTGAATTTAGGAAAATTAGATACCGTAGAACTAATTTTCGCAAGGTATGAAAATTAAGCAACTACAGAATAAATGTTAACAATAATAATGGACCAGTTTTCCTACCTAGCAAAAAATAGACGAATTTTCCATGGACGAATTTTCCGGGCACCCAAATGCCGGGAGGGGGGGGGCAAATTTTACTACCGCCCCGGGCGGCAAAAGGTCTAGCTACGCCACTGGGCATATGACCTTGTATTTTACACAGAATGAACGATGATTCGATAAAGTCAATAGCGGATGCATCTCGTACACCTTTACGATGAGAAAAAAAAATTTACTTGCAAATAAAAACAGCTATTCGTATTATTTGCATTCTTCAGACTTGAGTGTCATTTTCACAACATTTCGGTTCATGTAACCTCCGACTTTCTTCAGATGCATTTTGTCGAACTCTGGAATGTTTCTGTTGAACTTGAGTATTTGCACAGAATGTCGAACAGAACCCTTTATTTACTTCACGGAGGTAGCATATTCTCGTTCAGTCAACCATAACTGAGTAATTCGCAATTGTATTTTTCGGTCGCCCATACTGAGGATTGGGAATTATTCAGGAGAATATCACTTTCCAATTAAATTTTTACCAAGTATTCTAACCATATATATATATATATATATATATATATATATATATATATATATATATATATATATATATATATATATATATATATATAGATAGATAGATAGATAGATAGATAGATAGATAGATAGATAGATAATAAAATTTTCAGAATGTGAGAAATAATATAATCATTTCCACAGTTACATGAAGGCCAATAAACCGTAAGTCCAAAACTCGAATTTCATCATCATCAGTTAAACACATCCGAACTCGGGATTCAAAACCCGAGCCTCTTGCATGCGAGGCGAGTACTCTGCCACACGAGCAAATGCACTACACACAAGAAAGTCAATTAACAAACACAGATCAATCAAACCATGGCAAAATCTGACTCTGGAATGTACCTACTTCATCTCAAACAAGGGGTGTAATCATTCAACCACTGATAACACAAACTGATGTCTCACAAGTAGGATTTTTACACTCCCTAGGATAATATCATCCAACAAGCTAACCAGACGAGTGAATTAATATTAACATTTTCAGAATGTGACAAATGATATAATTATTTCCACAGTCAAATAACGTTGCAGCTCACACGATCCATGAAAGTCCAGGTTAGCTATTCTACATTGTTAGCAGTAAAATCACCAGAATGTAAGCAGAAGAGTAAATAGACAAGATCTTATCAATTCTTTTTAGACATTCTCTTAATGACAGTAACTTTTCGGCGTTAAAATCAGACCGGCATAGTCTAAGTCAGAGGTTTTCAACCTTGAGTGCAAGAAAAGTTTAGATAACAAAATAGCGTATTGGCTATATGTTACTTTTTTGTATGTTTTTTCTTTTGTTTTCTTTTGTAATGTACTAACTTCTTGCTTGTATTTGAGTCTTGTTATTAAGTGGCCATTAAATACATGTTTGAATAGATTTAATCCAATCATATATTTAACTGTGAGTTCAGAACATCTTAAAGCCTAGAACCTTAACCAAACGTGTTTGTTAACAGCATTAAGTAAATTTTATGATTTGTTTCTAGATGTCAAATAATAAAATTACGATTTTCTTTTGATGAAATATTAGTCGTAATTCACAAAACTTTTCCTTGAACACAATATAATTTTTAGGGATGTAATGTTTGAGGGAAATTTCTTGAATGGTGTGGACCAAAAATAAGGTTGAAAACCACTGGTCTAAGCTATTTTAAGAACTGTTCGTTTACTATCAATCTAATGTATGGTTTTCTGTAGTTCTAGATGCTCCACCTTCCCAGGCATTACCTTGTCATCATTTGAGAAGGGATTAGTTTTTTCCCTAACAATCTGAGGTCGCCCTTACGAGAGAATGACAACAGGGATACCTAGACAATTTTTGTTCAGCCAGAGTGTTCTTCTGGAAGTGGATTTCATTGCAGATCCCCAATGTTGAAAAGGAGACTTTGTAGTAGGGGGTCTACTCTTTAGAAGTTGAGATACTCGATTTATGCTTATTTTTGAGTTGAGAACCTAATTCGTGTTCATTTTTTTCATGTATAAATTTTTCCTGAGATTATTTTATTGTATGTGTTATGAATCAGAATGTCGGCATATCATAATTATTAATGCCTTGCAAAAGATTGTGTCCACAGATGAATGTGAGTGTATGTGTGCAGCACATGAATGACAAAAAGTAGTGGAAGAAATGAAAATATTCACAGTTGACTTGGCATAGTTATTTTATTTACCAGGAGACAACACATAAAATGATACAAATTACATCTTTCAGTCTTAGTCCGATATTATTTGAGTTTGTGTGTCACCACTATCACAGACACAAGTATCTCTATCTTCATTTACCCGAGTTCAAAGTCATCTTTTCGTTGGTGCCTGCCAACGTCTGTCTCGTCCTGTTCTTGTGCCTTTACATGAGAAATCCCATAACAGAGGTAAAAGGAGGTTATTCTGCTTAAAACGAAAAAGGAGTTATCTCCCCTTGGTCGTGCATTTTGTCGTCCTAACAATGCATGTGAACAATAGTTTTGGTACTAATCTGTTTTTATACGGGGAGCAAAATTTACAATGAACGTTTTAAGTTGTTCTTTCTCAAAAGGCACTAAGTTAATTCTTTTGAAAACTAGTATATGTCCATGTCATAATCATATCTAACACCATTATCCTTATCTTTGCAGAAAATTTTGCTCATAGGATGGCAACCTTCTATCTAATAAAACAATGGCGTTCTGCCTCTAGTCTAGTGCTCTGCAGTATCTGCTGTGGCCATACCGTTCGAAGCTGGAGTTGGCTGTCCAGATGCAGGCCTGAGTGGGTGATAATGAGACCTAGGAGAGTGTCCCGCTCTAGGTGTTGCAGACAAAGTCTGATGGAAAGGCAAACCAATATGGTTGGAGCCAACGTAGCTGTAGAAGTTGCTGAAAAGATATTGCAGTGCTTCACCATTCACCTACTGGGACTCCAAACCAAGATTTTTGTTAGGGTTTACTCTCGTAGCCTCTGCCTTTCCCAACGCATCCACAAGGCAGTAGAGCTATTTGTCCATAGCTACTCATATAAATCAAGAAAGCAAAGTCAAAGAGTGCATAATTTACTGAGTGCACTCGGTGCACTAAAACAGATTTCAAGAATAGTTAGAATGTTAATAATGGCTGTTCATAATGTAAAGAATAGAATGACTCTGAGCAAAACTATTACAGAGTCTGGAAATGGAGGAATCAAAACGTAAAAATGATTTTATTAAAAATCCTAAATCCTAAAGGATCCAATCAAATTCAAATCCAGGAAAATAAAAATGGCAGTTGAACTTGATGTGGACAACATACCATTAGAAATGCAGTAAAATATGATTTGAAGTAAAAACATTTTACACAGAAAACATCTTACAAAAAAGCCCATCTTACGCAAAAAACATCTTACACAAAAAACATCTTACACAAAAACATCTTACACAAAAAACATCTTACACAAAAAAGACATCTTACACAAAAAACATCTTACACAAAAAACATCTTACACAAAAACATCTTACGAAAAAAACATCTTACACAAAAAAAAGACATCTTACACAAAAAACATCTTACACAAAAAAACTATCTTACACAAAAACATCTTACACAAAAAACATCTTACACAGAAAACATCTTACACAAAAAAACGTCTTACACAAAAACATCTTACACAAAAAAGACATCTTACACAAAAAACATCTTACACAAAAAACATCTTACACAAAAACATCTTACACAAAAAAACATCTTACACAAAAAAACATCTTACACAAAAACATCTTACACAAAAAAACATCTTACACAAAAAAACATCTTACACAAAAAAGACATCTTACACAAAAAAAAATCTTACACAAAAAAACATCTTACACAAAAAAACATCTTACACAAAAAACATCTTACACAAAAAAACATCTTACACAAAAAAACATCTTACACAAAAAAACATCTTACACAAAAAAAAATCTTACACAAAAAAACATCTTACACAAAAAAAGACATCTTACACAAAAAAAAATCTTACACAAAAAAACATCTTACACAAAAAAACATCTTACACAAAAAACATCTTACACAAAAAAACATCTTACACAAAAAAACATCTTACACAAAAAACATCTTACACAAAAAAACATCTTACACAAAAAAACATCTTACACAAAAAAACATCTTACACAAAAAAACATCTTACACAAAAAAACATCTTACACAAAAAAACATCTTACACAAAAAAACATCTTACACAAAAAAACATCTTACACAAAAAACATCTTACACAAAAAAAAATCTTACACAAAAAAACATCTTACACAAAAAAACATCTTACACAAAAAACATCTTACACAAAAAAACATCTTACACAAAAAACATCTTACACAAAAAAACATCTTACACAAAAAAACATCTTACACAAAAAACATCTTACACAAAAAACATCTTACACAAAAAAACATCTTACACAAAAAAACATCTTACACAAAAAAACATCTTACACAAAAAAACATCTTACACAAAAAAACATCTTACACAAAAAAACATCTTACACAAAAAAACATCTTACACAAAAAACATCTTACACAAAAAAACATCTTACACAAAAAAACATCTTACACAAAAAACATCTTACACAAAAAACATCTTACACAAAAAAACATCTTACACAAAAAACATCTTACACAAAAAAACATCTTACACAAAAAACATCTTACGCAAAATCACTTGATTTCCAACTTTTGCTTTTGTCTTCTCTCTTCTTTAAGAACAGCCTCCTTCTGGACACCTTTATAATGTCTACAACACTAGTCGACATTTCAAAAAAAAAAAAAGTTGCTAAAAACAATTAAAAATAGTCATAAGCTCCCCAATTTGTAGTAAAAAATCACATTAAAAAGTATATTAGAATTTATAATGAATGTCAGCTGTTGAACGTCTTTTCTTGATGCAGAATATCTTCAAGTGAAGATTACCTTGCTCAATGTCGAGGCGACAGAAGTAGGAGAGAGACCATCTTTCTTCATGCATGCCTGGAAATTTTCTGTCTGCTCTGCAATTGCTTAGCGGATTTTGGATGGAATCCCTAAGAGGTCCAGTTGAAACTAATATGCCCAGGAATCTGATTCGTCATCGTGTGTTCAAACAACCTTTCTTTGGCTGCTCTCTGCAAGAGGAAAGAAATGGCAATATTTATGACTGCTACATCAACTCCTGCTTAGGCAGAAAACTAACAGAAAAAAAGTAGTCTATTGCTGTGTGTAGTAGTTGGGAAAAACAAAAAGGAAAAACAAACAAATGTGAATTCTGATTAGAGAATTATTTTTATTTCATAAAAAAATGTTTTTTTATATTTCTGAATTTTTGAGATGAGGATTGTTTGGATTCTTCAGATTATTATTCTCATCGTGTCATTTTTTCAAAAAGGTTCGGTCCATAAAATTTCTGATCTTCTTCACGTGTATCTTGTTGGACTCAGAGAAACTTTCTGCTGAACTCAGGAATTTGCATGGAATTTCAACTGGAACTCTTTATTTAATACATCCGATAACCTATGGCATAGCGGATAAAGTACTTGGTAAAATTCAGTTGGAGATTGAAGGTTCAATCCAATCCTCAGTGCAGGTAACACTCAAAATACAATTGTGAATTGCTTAGGACTTCTGCCTAGTGTCACACTCAGCTTTCGTTGGGGACTATGATAGCGTAAACATGACAATGATAAAAAATAAAAAATAAAAATAAATCCAAGATTTGACTAATAGGGTTTCTGGGTTCTAAGTTACCAATAGAACACGGGGGGGGGGGGGGGAGGAGTTTTCTCCAGTTTATGAACCGTGTATAGAAAGAACTGACCATTAAATTATCGCCCCATTAGGTGTATCAGAATTTTTGGGAAATTTTTGACACCCCTAGCACAAAACTGCGAATAAAATAATAAAAAAAAACTCGTAGTTTCTCTTTTTAAAGTGGGTTGTTTATTTTCTTTATGGAATATACTTCCAAAATTAACTATTAAAGTTGTTTAACAAATAATAGAAATATTTTTTCTTTTAAAAAACAGTGTTTACAAAATGCCGGCACGCCTTCATGCAGCCATTTCTTTTTACGTCATGAAATCAATTGAATTTTACGAGTTTAATATTTTTCAATATTTTCAATTTAAAAATCTATCAAAATTTTTCTATTGGTTCAATTTTTCGATATTTTCAGGGTCAATATAAAATTTTGTGCTATTTCCAATAAACTAAATATAATATTTTAGACAAACGTTTTTTTTAATCCCCCCCCCCCATTTTGAAATGTCTATCAAAATTTTAATAATTAATTTATGCACCAAAGTTTTATATATCACAAATTGAAGATAAAAGATCAATAAATAAATATTCTAATTTAAAACAAAAAAAAAAAGAAGTGTTTTTGGAAATTTACCTGTAAAGTCCAAAGTGTAAAACCTTTTTTTTTAAAAATCACGTTGATTTTTTTTAAGAGGAAGCATATGTTATGCTTGGATTGTCAAGTATATATTGGACGCTGACGACAATTTTTTCTGTTTCATTCAATGTTTTCTTTTTTTAGATATTAAAAAAAATCACTCGATAAAGAAGAATTAAAATATATTAAATCAAAAATTCATGTATTTCTTTAAGAGAATAAAAAAAAAATCGGTCAATGTTTTTTTTTTTTATAAAGGTAAAGACTTATAAGTGAATGTGTTCATTTTTTATCTATGGAGGCCCCAAAATACTAATTTTGTTTACAGCACGCAATAGAAAGAGATATTAATTGTGGCCCTTTGAAACCACCGGAAGATAAAGGCGAATAAAATTAGAAATTTTTCTCCCTTTATTTGAACAGTGAAAGCATCTAAGTTTGCGTTGTTTTTTAAATCCTTGTTTAAAAAAGTATTTTATTTAAAAAGGACATGGAATATAAGTATAAATATGGATAAATTCTTAACAGTGAACAATGGAAGTATCCATTGAATAGTATTTTTTATAGGTAAGTAATTTTTTGGAATTTATATATATTTTTATAATCGAAGTAAGTAAAATTTCGTTGGTTTTCTTGAAATCTTTTTTTAAAGAAAACCGATTTATAAAAACAAATATTGCATAATTTGCTAATAAACCGGTTATTTTTTAAAAATTTGGTCTTTGCTTCTTTAATTGAAAAAAAAAAATTAGGGTTTGAATTACATTTTTCAAGTAGTTATAAGCTTCGAAAGATAGCAAGTTGAATTATTCAAGTTCTTATCACACATTTTTAATGGCGGCTTCTGATACACTTATCTCTCCATTAGCCTTCTCTCCTGCTTTTCGCCAAAATATTTGAGTTCTTAATCAAGCTCTAGTCTATCACCTTACAGCTGCTAAACTCTTGACCGACAAACAATATGGATTTAGGCAAGCCTGTTCCACATCAGACATCCTAACTATAATATCTGAACGTATATATTCATTGTACAAAACAGGGAAGGGTAGAGCGGTAGCCTTTGATATATCTAAAGCTTTTGACAGGGTATGGCACGATGGTCTTTTAAGGAAAATTAGATCATATGGTATCACTAGAAGAATACATAATGTAATTAAATCTTTCTTAAGTAAGAGAAAAATCCAGGTTGTCCTCGACGGTTGTACATCTAAACAATATGATATAAATGTGGGAGTACCTCAGGGGTCTATCCTTGGACCTTTATTATTCCTGATATTCATAAATGACCTTCCTGATAAAATTGTTTCTGAGATGGGTATATTTGCTGATGACGCCACTCTTTATAACAGGCACGAGGGGAAAACAAATGAACACATATCAAAGAAAATGGCAGAGACACTAGAGGATGACCTCCAATCTGTAGTGGAATCGGGACAAACATGGATGGTCACATTCAATGCTGTCAAGACTAAGCTTGTTTCCTTCAATAATTACAAGAAACCTTCCCTATCACCAATAGCAATGGCCAAGAACACACAACCCGAAAGTACTTCCTTTAAATTCCTCGGCCTAACGTTTACAGGGAACATGAACTGGAATAGATACATTGAGAGCATTGCCGAGGCTGATGTGAAGAATGTGGGCTCTCTCTATGGTGCTAGAAAACTACTTACACCTGAAAGTATTCTGTACCTCTATAAGGCCATCATTCGCCCATGTATGGAGTATTGTTGTCACGTTTGGGCTGGTGCATCTGCTACTTGTCTCTCACTCCTGGACAGGGTTCAAAAGAGAGTCGCCAACCTGATAGATCTTGAACTACCATCTAGGCTTCAGCCTTTGTTCCATTGACGAAATGTTGCATCCCTCTGCCTGTTCTACTAGTACTTTAATGGTGAATGCTCTGATGAACTACAAGCACTTGTACCCCTTCGACATGAATACCCCCAACAAACCCGACAAGCAGCTAAATCCCACCCCTTCACAGCAGAGGTCCCTAGGTGTAAGAAAACCTTCTACTTCCCCAGAACTGCAAGTCTTTGGAACTCCCTGATTCTGCTTTCCCAACTGTACTGGCATGCAGAAGTTCAAGTGTAATGTGAACAGACATCTTGCTACTCATCTCCCTTCATAATACCCCTGCAACTTATGCCCCTGATAGTTGCCTCTACTTCAAAGTGGCACTGTGCCTTGTTTAGGGTGAAAATTGAATAATAAAAATATTAATAAATAAACAGAACAAGCATGCGAGAAACAATGCAAAACGCAAAATGATTGCATAAAGTTGCGTAAAATGATTGAGTAAAAATAGATAAAATGATACGGAGGGGGGGGAATATATTACACAAAACAATAACAAAACAAAAAAGAATAGAGTGAGATGCAAATGATAGGGGGGGGTAGCTTATTATACAAAAACGAACATAGGAAGAAAACCAGTTTCATTCAACTTCAGAAAACAGTTTGCAAAAGCAAGTTTTAATTTGCACCATCAATACGTGACTTGGAAGGAGTAATCCAGTTCAAAGCTCGATAAAAGAAACGACTATACAGGTTTGGGTGGAAAAGTCGGTGCGGGGCAGTTTTTGGGTAGTTTGGCCGTGACAGGGAAATGTATGTGACAACACACATTTGGGTAGCTTGGCCGTGACATCCAAGTGTGTGACAGCATTTATTCCTAGGTGTCGTTTTCAACAGATAAGGAATTTCCTTTCTTTTTCCTTATTCTTCTGTTCGCCCAATCCCTGTTTTCTTTTTCCTTCTCTTTCTCCTTCGCATGAGTTGTGCTAACAGATCACAACAATAACCACTGATCAACTGACATTGCTTAATGAAACAAAAATGGTCAGGGAAGAGACCCCTTGCAAGTAGTAACGTGGCTTTCACCTTCTCCCATCATAAAATCACTTTTCAATGTCCAACCAAAATGGATCTGATGAAATATTTTTCTTACACACTGTGATCTAAAAATAGACTTTATGAAATGATTCCTTCTGGCTGTTTGTTCAGGCGAATCGGGCCTCTTACACACTGTCATTCCAAAAAATAAAAATGATGAAACGCTCAGAAAAGGTCTTAAACTTGCTTTGCTCATATGTGACACCACTCATATATGACACCAATCATATGTGACACCAATCAAATGTGACACCAATCATATGTGACATGAATCATATGACACCACTCATATGTGACACCAATCATATGACACCACTGATATGTGACACCAACCATATGTGACACCAATTATATGTGACACTATTCATATGTGACACCAATTATATGACACCAATCAAATGTGACACCACTCATATGTGACACCAATCAAATGTGACACCAATCATATGTGACACCAATCATATGTGACACCAATCATGGCTTACAGAACTAGAACATGCTACCTCCGTTGATTACATAAAATGTCTCATTCAAAATTGCATGCAGATACCCGAGTTCAACAAAAAGATTCCAGAGTTTAACAAGATACACCTGAAGAAAATCAGAAGTTACTCAACCAAAATGTGAAAATAGATGAGAAGAGTAGTTCAAATATTTTTTTGAAAGAACAGTAATTGCTCAATGTTAATTTCATTTCGTTAAGATACAGTTTATAACAGCTACAAATACACATTAAAAATGTGGTGTGGTCTCTGGCCTTGGTTGGCTGATTTCGAACGATAACATCTTTGAGTTTTGCCAACGACCACAAGGAGAGTTTGATGTAAATTATCTAGCCAGTGCTAACTTAACATGAATAATAAGTTTTGTACACGAATTTATATAATAATAAGCTTGCACAAAGATAAAAGTCATTTTTATAAATGTTACTTTGTAAAAACTTATGTTTCATGAAGACAGTCGAATCACAAAGTCTTCGATTATGTGTATGTCAATATGTGTGTCCTTAGTGTGAGTAATAAACAGTGTGGTGCTGTGTGTGTGTGTGTGTTGGTCTTGTTAGTGCATATGTAAATGTGCACAAGCTGATGAAAGTTGGTTGTGGTGAAATTAATGCAACTGTGACGTGAAATGCCTTCGTCTATCCTGTTGAGTGATGGAATCAAGGAAGGAAAAAGAAAGGAAAACTTTTGTCTATCGACGCCTCCGTTCAGTATCAAGAGACAATGGATACTCCCTGTAAGGGCAGCTGTGGTGTAATTGACACTGCTTGAGTCCAGTGGCAAGGAGAAGTGCTACACGACTAGAAACAATGGCAAGATAAGCACAGAGCATACATAGTACTTAGAATCCCAAATGGTTACCCATTTTTGTACTGACCAGGCTCAACATTGCTTAACTTTGGTGATTTAACGGGAACCGATGTCAACATGAATTTTGCTGTATTGTCTACAAACGGTTTATTGATATGCATATGACATTAATTTGCATAGCAGTGACGGCTGCGAAAAGGACGATTAGGAAAACAGTGGAGTTTTTGACATCTGATCGAGATAGAGAGAGAACAGACGGTGAAGATTACAGTTGAAGTCAGGAGTTAGCAAGAAGGAGTTCAAACAAATATTCATAATTTATTAAAATCATTATTTTATTTTCAATCACTTCAGATTGTGCCGGCTGGAGAACTATGATCATTTTCTAATTTTTTATAAAAGTTTCTAAGTTCGGCTTTTGGGTTTAAAACTATTTTCATTGGTTGAAAAATATTGGACTAACACCTTCTAAATTGCTTTGGAAATAAAGAAAGAAAGGGGATGGCTATTTATGTCCTTCGTATTTTGGTGTTCGTTCAAATCGCATCTCGATTTTACTACAAGATCACTAATCAGTTGTATCCAACATTCGTAAAATAGGCAAGATATTAACATAGGCTCTATGATACAATTAAACCAAAGTTTTTGAAAAAAAAAATATTTAACAGAAAAAGGACGAATTCTACATCTGGATGGGAAAATGTTGAACACATGACCGCAACAATAATCTCGGCTTTCTGAAAAAAGAAATATATTTTTTTCGGTACGCACACACAGACACAAACAGCGATATTTCAAAGTTTGCTTTCATATACACAAGGTGCACACACGCATACATAAAGACACGCAAAGCACACCCGCACATATGGGGACCAAATAAACAAAGGGAAATAACTCTGAATGCAAAACGATTTGATTCCTTATCAAATTGTAAACGATTTTTTTTCGATATCGATTTGTGAAGATTTTTGGTGCTTATTACGCATTCTCCTTATATTAAAATAAATAAATAAATAAATAAATATTTTTTTAAAAACTAAGAAAATAAAAATTTACAAATTTTAGAGATTTTACTACTAAATGGACACCTTGGCAATATACGGGCTGCAGCAGTGCAGCACTGCAGCAGCAACACTATTGTTAGGGGCGATAACTCAATTTTTTTTCTTGGTAAAATAACACGTCAAATAAATAAGAAACAAGATTTTTTGCCTTCTGCACTATTGGGACGAAATTTCGGAAATCGTATTACTGAATTTCACAGGAAAAAAATGGACGTATTGCTTGTATTTTAAGATGATTATATCCAAAAATTACGAAAATCGATAAGGTAGAAAATTATTTATTAAAGAAAATAAAAATAGAATTTGATGTAAACGATTGTAAGACACAGAAGGAGGTAAGGTTCCGTTTTGATTTAAACAAGATGGCGACAATTATTCACCTGCTAACACGTTTAAAGTTGTTTTAGTTAACAAAAAAGAATCAGTTGAAACCATTGTTTTTTTTTTATTTTTTATCTGAAAACTCCATTTATCCACAACAAATCTCGTCCCAATTCTGTAGAAGTGTGAGATTTTTTTTCCAAACACAAAAAATATTTGAAACCAAAACATTTATTGTATAAAAATGTATACATATATAATTCGAAAAACATTTATTATATAAAAATGCATCAATATATAATTCGAAAAACATGTATTGTATAAAAATGTATCAATATATAATTCGAAAAACATTTATTATATAAAAATGTATCAATATATAATTCGAAAAACATTTATTGGATAAAAATGTATCAATATATAATTCAAAAACATCTATTGTATAAAAATGTATCAATATATAATTCGAAAAACATCTATTGTATAAAAATGTATCAATATATAATTCGAAAAACATCTATTGTATAAACATGTATCAATATATAATTCGAAAAACATTTATTGTATAAAAATGTATCAATATATTATTCGAAAAACATCTATTGTATAAAAATGTATCAATATATAATTCGAAAAACATTTATTATATAAAAATGTATCAATATATAATTCGAAAAACATTTATTGTATAAAAATGTATCAATATATAATTCGAAAAACATTTATTGTATAAAAATGTATCAATATATAATTCGAAAAACATCTATTGTATAAAAATGTATCAATATATATTTCGAAAAACATTTATTATATAAAAATGTATCAATATATAATTCGAAAAACATTTATTGAAAAGTGTACGGTTAAGCACTTGCAGTGTCAGATGTCGCCATTAATAATGCGTGATAAAAACTTGAATAAGTAGTCTTACTATCTTTCGAAGCTTATAACTACTTGAAAAACGTAATTCCAACCCTATTTTTTTTCCAATAAAAGGAGCCAAGATTAAATTTTAAAATAATAACAGGTTTAATAGCAAAATATGCCACATTTGTTTTTTTAAATCGGTTTTCTTTAAAAAATATTTCAAGAAAATCAACGAATTTTAACTTACTTCGAATATGATATATATATATAAATTCCAAAAAATCACTTACCTATGAAAAATACTAATCAATACTAATCAATGGGTTTTTTTCCATTCTTCATTGTTAAGAATTTATATTTATATTTTATATTCCATGTCCTTTTTAAATAAAATTTTTTTGAACAAGGATTAAAAAATACCGCGATAATCAGATGTTCACGACTGGAATAAAGGGAGACAAATGTCTCCTTTTATTCGAATTGAGAACTTCGGTGGCCTTAAGCGCCAGAATTAATCTCCCTTTCTATTGTTGGCTGTAAATAAAAGTTAGTCAAATCATTAATCTCATATCCATTAGGAGTCAAAAACATTTCACACACACCCTTTTTTGATATAATGGAAAAATCCTTTCGGATTCAATTTTGGTTTCACTTGAGAAAATGAAAGAAAAATAAATAAATAAACGAATAAATGAACAAATAAAAATAAACTAATAAAATAATTGTTTTTTTTTGTTTTTTTTTGTTTTGGGGGAATTTGTCTTCATTCTCATTAGTAAAAAAAAATTATTAATATATTGGTGTAATATGTGCAAAAAGAAGCCCCTTTTTTTGTAAATCACATCGAGTTTTTTTTGATACATATAAAAATAAACCCTTTTCATATATATATATATATATATATATATATATATTTCAATTATCCTGAAGATGTCCTCGGAAACAAGGACGAAACGTTGATTTTTTAATAATTTCATTCGGTTTTTTCTATTTTTTCTTTAAACATATATATATATATATACTTGTTTATTGTTATATAAACATGCTCACATCCCGCTGCTACAAATAGCCACTTGTTTCAATCAAACAACAGATATCATCAGGCAGCGACTTGACTATTCAAAAGTTCAATGAATAACCTTATTCATTGAACTTTTGAATAGTCAAGTCGCTGCTAGGATGATATCTGTTGTTTGATTGAAACAAGTGGCTATTTGTAGCAGCGGGATGTGAGCATGTTTATATAACAATAAACAAGTATTATCAGCTCTTTTTATTGAGCACTATCTAACAACCTCGTTGAATTCATTAGTCCATTATTTTGAATATAAAAAAACCCGAGTATATATATATATATATATATATATATATATATATATATATTTTGTGTACAGAAAGTTGTTAGTTGAGACAGGTCATTGGTACCGTCGGTTTCAAGCCCGATAATAAGGCCCGTTTAAGGTATCCTTATCGAGCTCTCTTCAGCCAATATTCGAATATTGGCTGAAGAGAGCTCGATAAGGATACCTTAAACGGGCCTTATTATCGGGCTTGAAACCGACGGTACCAATGACCTGTCTCAACTAACAACTTTCTGTACACAAAATATAAGTACGCTCTTAAAATTTGGATTTTCCTTTTAATTGAGCACTCTGCTGGAATTCTTTTTCCAAAAAAACTAATCATATATATATATATATATATATATATATATATATATATATATATATATATATACTTCAGAATAGTTTTTATTTAACAATCAGTTGTTATGGAAACGTGAGATTGTAAAGTTTACAAAATATTACTGGCAGTAATATTCTATAAGTTATCCCATCTAAACAAGAATTGCTCGATATGCAAGATAGAGCAAATAAATTAAATTGTGATTCAATGAATTTCAAAAAACTCTCATTGAAATGAAATGAAGTGGTTGAGTTTCATATCAAAGAATTTTTATTATTCTAATCAAGATAAAGAATACTTTAGAAAATTAATCTCCTTAACCTATAGGGTTTCGATGTCTACCATCTCATCAGAGGAGAGAAAATATTAGCGAATACTTATAAGGTATGCACCCTATTTGCTAAAGTCAGTGAGACATGGAAAGCCAAAGTCAAAATAATAAATTTATCAGAAGTCCTGTAGCAGGAGGATTTGCAGAAAAAGGATATGAAAGTTTTTTTTAGATCCAGCTTGCTTGGTAAAATCCATGTTATGCGTTCTGTAGAGGACTAGAATATATAAATCCCAATCCTGTTACAAAAGAAAAATAATGAAACGAATGGAATGAAGGAAACAAAAACTCAATTGCTGGAATAGATAAACGTGTCGTTTATTTACTGTTGAAAGAATGAATGTTTTAGATATAACACGTGTTCACGTCCGCGCGCGTGTAACCATCGTTTGTTGCGGGATTGGTAGTATAGAAGGAAAACGGAAATTTGTGTTCATCTCACGTTCGGGTCACTATTGTTTGTTTGCGCGTGGGAAGAGAAGTGAGTGAATGTAGTGGAAAATGGGAATGATAGTCCAGCGTGTAGATAAAGAAAAAGATAGAGGGTTGACATTAGTTAAACTGTGCGCCATTTTAGCCGTCAGCTATGCGGTGGTGTTCTCTGGCACAAGTAGTAGATAGAAAGAGATAGAGTGAGAATGTCAATCCAGTTCATGGAGAGAGAAAGTGTATAAAGTGTACGTACTGTCTGTTGGCTTTTTGCCCCACATAGTAGTAAGCGCCGACCACTCACCTCAGAAGGCAAGATGTAAAAAAGGAAGATGCTCTTGCTTTTATACTTGTTTCTGGTGGTCTTTTGCGCATGTGTGGATTTCCTTTGTCCATGCGTGCATGTATGTGCGTACGTTAGCATGTGTGTATATACTTGAATGTAATTGTATGTACGTGAACATGAATATATGTGTGTATGTGGACATGGGCGCATATGTTTGTGTGCGCGTATGTAAGTAATATAGCTTGAAATGTGTTTTTATGTGAGACTAGAAAAGGCTTGCGCAGTTCTTTACATTCGTTTGGTAATAAGGTCCAAGTTATATATTGGGTAATCCGCATAGCTGTGTAGATATCCGAATCGGGCAAGTGCTTGTATAAATTTGTTTGTGGGTCCAGCGATAATAATTCAAAGTCTGGTGGAATCCTTTTCATTAGAAGTCTATATTATTTTTGGTGGGGCGAGGTGTTAATAATAGGGAGAGTAGGTAGTGGTGAATGGTAGGAAGTGGGGTGAAAACATGTGCATATTCATCCTTATATACACATGAACACACATATACAAACACACACATACACACAATATACATATATACATATACATACATACACACATACACACACACCCATATATATATATATATATATATATATATATATATATATATATATATATATATACATATATATATATACATATATATACACATATATACATATACACAAATTTGAATAACTTTAAAAATAGGACCCTTATTTTGGCCCACCCTGTATATATATATATATATATATATATATATATATATATATATATATATATATATATATATATACATACATATATATATATATATATATATATATATTAAGTAATGTGATTTATAATTTAAAAGTTTAAAAATTTTTAAAATTTAAAAATCAAAATTTAATTAAATTAAAAATCAGTTTCATAAGAAGGAACAACAACAAAGTCAATTATCTGTACGATCGTTTCGGAAATCCGTGCTTTTTATTTGTGGTATACATGAAGTCACGTAGAATAATTATACATAGTTTTTTTGGTAAGCACGGTCTCCTCATCAGCAAATTTAGGAGGATTTCTATTGAATTGAAAAGACACCAAAAATAAACCTAGCATTAAAAGTAAGGCAGATGAATCTGAAAAATTGAAGTAAAAGGTTTGGATATAAAATTTATAAGAAAATTAATAAGGAAATTGGTATAGGTTAGAGATAGAAATGAGTAGAAAAAAAATATATATTTTTGAATTTACATAATAAATTTGATTTAAAAATATATAGATATATAATTACCTTTTGGTTTTTCTTTTTTTGAAATCAGGAACTGTATTTAAAGTAGTCATTTAGATGTTTGCTATAGCTTTTTATTTTATTGAATGATGAATTTTAAAAGGGCGACGCTCGTGCAGTAAATTGTTTCCGTTAGCGTATTTTGATTTAGAGACGCTACAGTTAATATCTATAGAGAGAGAGTTTTTTTTTTTTTTTTTTTTTTTTTTTTTGCAAGTTTTTAAGGGGAGATAATTGTCATGGCTTTATTTATTATTTGATTTACGAGTCTAAGGGCGGTAATTGGTTTAACTTAATTTATTATAAAAAAAAAAAAAAAAAAAAAAATCTATTTTTACTAATGAGTAATTTTTAATGATTTAAGGTGGTTTATATTTATTAAATTTAAACCAACGTTTATGATTACACGATAGAAGCTCGTGTCTTGAATTTACTAGTTTGGTTGTGCTTTTTATATCTTCATATTTTAAAATTTTTACGGTTTCTTTTGTACATAATGTACAAAATTTATCTCCTGGTTTATATGATTTGCAAGTCTCAATTATTTGCCATTTTAAGTTGAAAGAAATATTGCTATTTTTTAGTTGCCAAATATAGTTGGATAGAGTAGTTTGGTTTGATAGAGAGTTATTTTTAAAAGAATGTTTGTGCGTTGAAATTCTATGTTTTATTGGGCCAGATGTGGAACCAATATATATTACCTCTTGATTATTATGATTATTTTCCGTTAGGTCTATTGTTGGATTATAATGTGGTGGGTTGGTTAATAATTGATCGGTAGATTGATTTAAGTTGGTGTTATTATTTAATTCGGTAGTTGAGTTATGGCTGTTGATATATATATATATATATATATATATATATACATATACATATACACACATAAACATACGTACATATATATACACAGCAGAATAGATATCTCTTTAAATAGAATTCAAAGAATCATAAAGTTTGACCGGTCGCTTAATTGAGGTCGGGTCGTGTACTGGATATAGAGACTTGGTTCAGGAAGGAAAGAGGGGGAGAAGAAGAAGATAAAGATAAGAATAAAAATAAAATAAAAATAAAAAGATGGGCCAAATACGTAAATGGAATAATTCGTTTTTTCAAGATTTATCCTAGTTTCACCTCAAATCCCTTTGTCAGTTAAAATCGTATTTGTTCCGTCAACTCAAGTTATATATACTATCCATGAGGTGCTAATTATTATTAATTTTATACGTATCTATAGTTTCCCTTAAATAGGAGGATTGACGTAAGGTTTAGAATATACTAATGTTTATTAGCTAATTGTTAAACCAATTCTAAGATTATTAATGAAACGTTTTATCTTTATTTTATGATCCTTACGGTAATAGTCTAATGCTAAATAAGCTAAAAGAAAGGTAATAAAGTAATAATAATACCTTACTGAAAAAGGTTTAAAATCAGTAATATTCATAACATTATACTATTTAATAATATTTAACTGGGGGAATTTTCTACACATGCATTCAAATACACACAAAGTTACATATAAACATATGAATACATATATATATATATATATATATATACATACACACGTACACATGCATGCACGCATACAATACATATTTTTACATACACACAACCATACAGTTTATACACAAATACGCTCACTTACACTATATATACTTACATCTAAGCCCATATATACCTATATATAACACGTATGCCGATATATACCTAGATATACCCTCATATATACAAAAATATATATTTAGACATGAAGAAAGTATACCATTATTTAACACTATTAATTATAACAATAATTAGTGTAGGTAACTTAACTAAGTTTATCATAAATAATTTTTAACCTCTACACTGCTAATTTAACATTAATAAGATGAAAAGAGTGGAATTGTGTAACTATGGTTATAGTATTGAATTACCCTAGTGCCAACAGGGATGACGCATCATTGAGTATAGTTCTTTCTTGTTTATACGTGCGGATCTGGAGATTACCTTGCAATGGGGAATTTTTACTCCTTTTCTGGTTAGTAGATGGGGGCGAAATTTTAAATTCTTTAATTGGGAAGCTACATGTTTTTGGAAATACTATTATAATAAGATCTTAGAGTGCAAATTACGTGTAATAACTTTAAAGTGTAGTATGTTAATGTGCTTATAGTAAAGCCCTACTTAACATGTGCATATATACAAAAAGAGAAAGTTATTATATGGGTTAAAAGAGGTGATTAAGAACCTATCTTTAGAAAATGAACATTTTATATTAGCAAAGTAATAGTTTGGATTTTAGTGAAAACTGATGTGTATTTAGTCCTTTGTTTTTACCTATTTATCATTTATACAGAGAGTGTATGTTATTTTATTTTAAGATGGCTGTATTTAAATTTTTTCTTGTGTTTACATCTGGACACTAGTTCATTCTTGGTATTTATTATGGGTTTGTTGATGGTGATGATGTTAACTGCTTCGGATATACAAAGATTGCAAAACTTATCCCCTGGGGCATATGATCTTGATTTATTCAGTATGCTTCATTTAATTGAATATGGAATTTTCTTGTCCTCTAGGCTGTTGATTGATTTAGTTAAGGATGTACTATTATTATCATTGTTTTGAGATCTTTAATTTCTGAAAGAATGTAGGTGGTTTGAGATTCTTATTTTTATTAAGCTTGAATGTTTTCCTTGTTTTATTATTGCTTATTTGTTCATCGGTCTCATTGCTATTGAGTCTTATATTGGGAGGGGGGCTGGGTTAAGATGGGGCCTGGGAATTCATAGCCTGGGTTCTGGTTAATCATAATCTGGTCTTCACTGGGAATTACATTATTGGATACGTTAGCTTGGCTGTTGTTGTTTCTGTTGTTATTATTATTCGAGCCCTCACCATATGTTTCCCTATGTATGCTTGCGTTCTGAACGCTTCGACTATATTCATTGTTTTCCTCATTTGATTGGTTGTTTGCATGTTTTGGTAATTGTGTGACTGTGCAGGCGTATACCACGTCTTTGTGTATGCAATCGTTATTAAGGGGGCATTCATTTTTATTTTGGCAGTTACATTTGTTACTAGGTATTAGGTCAATTGGTATATCCAGCGCTTGTTTAATTTTCCTGTTATTTGTCGAAATTATTGTCTGTGCTAGATTAGGCATTGTGGAGTATGAGATTTTTATGGAGTTTTTGTTTAATATGGTACTATACTTATGAGGGTATTTAAAAGATTTTTCCACTATTCTGAAAAATTCTTTTGGAATGTTAGTTATATATATACAATTCTTTTGGAATGTTAGTTATATATATATATATATATATATACAAAGAATCCTATTCAAATACATATAAACATATATGCACAAAAATTTGCAAATATACATTTTTTTTTAACAAAAACTGGAAACATTATGTTTATGTTGTGCCCGGGACAATTTACAAATTTTTTGTGTGTGTGTGATTTTGACTGTTCTCTTTTTTTGGGTTTCTAAAAAGAGATTTATTCATAATTAGATTCCAAAAAGTTCGGTTATAAAATGTCTTAATTTTATTCTTTTTATAGGTTTAGTGAAAATGTCGCCTATATTATTCTCAGCCGTCATATAAGTAAGAGTAATAGATTTTTTACTTATTTCATTCCTTATAAAATGATGTCTGATATCAATATGCGTCGACCTTTGATGAATCATAGAATTATTTGCTAATAAGATACTGCTCTGATTATCATAATGAATTACTATAGGTTTTTTACTTAGATCTGGTTTTAAAATAGATTTTAGAAGGGTGTTCAGAAAAATTGTCTCCTGCGTGGAATTCTGCTTCACAAGTAGAAAGAGCAACAATTTGTTGTTTTTAGTTTTCCAAGAGATCATTGGTCCAGTCTTTGACAGTCTAAAACAATACCCCGTTATACTTTTTCTATCCTCAGAGTTACCCCAATCGGAATCTGAAAATCCTTCTAAATTTAGAGGATATGTAGATTTTTAAATATTAAAAATTGTTCCTTGGTTCCTTTTAGATAACGAAGGATTTGTTTTGCACGATTAAAGTCCTTAATTGTCGGTCTCGATAAATTTTGAGATAGCTTTATTACAGTATAACATATGTCAGGCCTAGTTGTGGTCATCAAATAGACGAGGCTTCCAACCATTTCTCTGTATAATCGATTATCTATTGATTTTGTTTCGGTCTCTATATTTTTTTTTATGTCCATTTCGACGGAGGTTTTACGCGGTTTGCAATCTTGCATTCCGAACTTGAGCAGGTAATATTTCATCACGTTTTTCATCCACTGGATCGCCATTTTTTAAATTTAATAAATCATTTAATTTTACACATCTAACCCTTTTTATGGCATTTTGGGCTGGAAAGTAGATTAAATATGCTGGACAGTTTTTATTGTAACCTACAAAAATACCTTTTTCGCTTTTAGTATTTAGTTTACTGGTATTTTCTCTAAATGCAAAACAATCTGAACGAAATATATGCATTCGGTTGATTTTGGGTTTTACACCGCAAAACGTTTCATATGGTGTTTTGCCTAATCTTCTAGTGAACGATCTATTTCTGATATATGCTGTTGTCATTAAAGCATACGTCCATAAACTATACGCTAATTTCGATTCGATAAGTAGGCATCTTGTCATCTCAAAAAGGGTTCGCCATGCACTTTCAGCTGTGCCATTTTGGAAGGGGAAATACGTCGCAGATTTCTCATGTTTAATATGGTGGTTAATTAATAGAAGTTCAAAGTCTTTACTAGTAAATTCAGTCCCATTGTCTGAGCGAATACATTTTACCGAGCTGTACGGGGCAATATCAGCTAAATATTTCTTAGTGGCGAGGATAGTGTCGGATTTGTCTTTTTAGAAAATAAACTATAATTAAACCGGAAAAATCATCAATAAAGTTCAAAACGTACCTTAGATTATTTCTCCCCATCAGGCTGATCGGACCTGCTAAGTCACAATGCACAAGTGAGAGAATTTTCGTGGCCTTTTTTTCTGGCGTTCGGCTTATATCTTTTGTCATTTTCCCCTCTGCACACACATCACAATTTGGAAGATCATCTGAAGATATTATTTTCATGCCTTCGACTACATTTGGTAATTTTTTAATATCAACTGTATTGCAGTGCCCTAGAATTTTATGCCAGGTTTCCAAGTCGTGAGAGGCAGTTTTGAGGGAACCATACTTTTTAAATAATATAGTCGGCCATTTTCTTTAATGTTAAATACAGTTTCATTGGGGTATATCAATTTTGACTTGTTTTGGCCAAACTTTATATTCGCGCCTTGTTTAATTGCAGCCTGCACAGAAAATATGTCTTGCTTAAATATAGATATGAACAGAGCATTTTTTAGAATACAGTTACAGATTTCGCCTTTATTATTTTTAGGGATATTTTAGCATCCCCTCTTTTCAAGACTATATCATTTATTTGACTACCATCGGCAAGTTCGACAAAATGACTTTGTGGATTAAATTTTGAATCAAAATTAATAAAATCAGATTCCTTGGTGATAACGTGTACTGTAGCACCACAGTCTACAAGGAGATTTTTATCGTTTGTGGTATTGTCAAAGTTACATGTGAATAGAAATGTATGTTCTTCCTCAAAGTTCTCAACGTTTTTTACGGAGTCCATTTTAGAGCATTTATATCGACATTGGAAACTTTTGTGGTTGAGTCGCCCACAATTATAGCAGATAATTTTATTCTTTTTCTTGGGAAAATTACTTTTGGGGAACACGTTGCGGTGAGGTGCATAATTTGGTGGTTCCTGCTTTCGAGAAGCATTTATGAACTTCATAATATTGCTGGGGTTATTGTTGTCCATGAGCATACGATTAGTCTCTTCGTAACTGTGCAATGCCACTTTAAATTTGCTGAAATTTATGGGCTTGTCTTTTTGCTTTATAACAGTTGTAAATGGTTTAAAATTGGCTGGAAGTCCCTTGAGGGTCATTGATAACAACAAGCTATCGCTTATTATTTCACCTGAGAGTTTTAAGGCATTAGTGGTTGTTTCTGCTCTTATAACGTAGTTGGTAATAGTTTCATCGTCATTACATTTCAGATACGTTAGTTCTGTATATAGTGATATAATTTTTGGTTTCCCTTTTGATAAATAATGTTCTCTTAATATGTTCAATGCTTTTCGTCCGTCATCCAAGGCGTCTCTTATAATTAGAGACAGACTTCTATCGTCTAAGCATTGAATAAGTTCTGCAAAAACAGTCGTGTTCTTTTCGAGAAATTCGGAGTCGTTAGGATTCTCTGTTGAAGATTGTATCACTTTGTGTAATTTTCGAATCCTTAGATACCCCAGAAATTTTACCTGCCACAATTCGAATTTAGATTCCGATCCGTCAAAGAAAAGATGATGACTGGGTGCATAACCTGTTAAGTGTTGAGACATTATGTTGAACAGAGTGCAGTCTCGATACTGAGGGTGAAGTAATTTCCAGTAACGAAGATGGTGGCTAAGAATCAAATGTGGTTCGTGACATAGCCAACGGCGAACTGATTGAATCCAAAATTCGACAATTTTTATAGTAACTTTGGAAGATTTTCATTGGTTGGTTAGCACAGCCGGTGGTTATAAAAACGATTGTTGAAATTATTTGTCTCATACCCCCATTACTCGTCTTTGGTCGGTACACGTTCTTATTGCGCTTTTCACTGTTATTATTATTGTTGTTGTTATCCTTTCTTGTTAAACTTGTTATTTCTTTCCCTCTTCTTCCCCCGTCGCTATTTAATAAATAGCATCGGATTTCCCCCTTTATTTCACCGCCGGCCATGGCATCCGCCAGCTGTGTGCCGACGGTTTCTGCGATGGAAAATGGAGAAACTACAGGCTGGAAGAAACCTCCAACAGTAAAAATTAATGTGGAAACTTTCCTGGAAGAGGCGTAAAATGCACAGAATTTGTCACCGAGAATGGCAACACTCTCGAACAACCAAGACTTCAAGAGTTTGCCAAAAAAACTATTTCTCTTTTTGTCATTGACAAAAACAAGAAGCTAATAAGATTGACAAGTTAATAGCAACAGTTGGCACGAGAGCAGAACAGATTACCAAATCTCGAGGATACAACACATGGTCAATCGTATTCAAAACCAAAGATGACTGTATTAATCTCTCCAAAAATGAGATTATAACGCTGGAGTACATATTAAGGATGGAGTACCTAGGGAGAAGAAGGACCACAATATCAATTTTTGAGGTCCCAGGCGTAGTTCTGGAAGAATATTTGGCGGCTTACCTCCTTCAATTTGGCGACATCACAGGGGTAACAGTACACCACTATAATGGCATTTTGTCTTTCGACATCCTGCTAAATAAAGAGGCCTTTTTAAGGATCCCTTACTACATAGAGGCCGAAACAGAAAAACTGGATCTGTGGGGAAGTCGGTCATCTAACTTACACTTGCCCCCAAAAACAACCAGCCACAAGGAACAACCCCCAAAATAGGGTCCTCGGCCACCTAGAGCCAGAGGATCAAGAAGACTGTAAATCTGACAAACCTGCCAAGGAAGCCCAACCAAAAGAAGTAATTCCCCCTCCCAAAAAAAAGATGAATGGAAACTTGTTCCTCCAAAAAAATCGCTGCGGAAATCCTATACACAATCTTTAACAAAAGAGGAGAAATTAAATATTAGGACTAGTAAGAATCCCGGTGGAAATAAGTTTAAGGAATTGTTAAAGCTAAAAGAAGCTCTTGACGAAAAAAGAGAGAAAACAAAATCTGTCCCTTTTCCTGAGTCCCTTTTTCCCGAAATCCCGTTCCTACTCAAAAAGAAAAACGCTCCCCCAAAAAAATTCCAGCCCCTGTTAATACCTTGCTCCTCACAAGAGAAAAGAAACTGACTTCTCTAGGACCCCCTCCTTCCCAAAAAAAGAGCCCCAAACCATCACCTTTTTGTACCCCTGCCAACACACCACAAAATACTCCACCCCTTTCTCCTATGAAAACTGACATGCCCCCTCCCACACCCTCTGACAAAAAAAGGCACAGAAGCCCCTCTACCGACAATGGGCAGATAAAAACAAATCGCCCCCCCCCTTTTTTACAGGCAAATCTGTCTGTATCATCACACAGGAAAGGGAAGCTATTATGAAGAACCATAAAAACGAACATTTTAAAAATCTTTTTGCCTTTAAAAATTTAAATGACAACAGACACTAGTAACCCGGACCTTTTTCCTAAAGCAAAACGAGTCTTAACGGTCGTTAAAACAAGGAGGGAGGCAAATGGGTTATGTACAATGATGAAGCAAATAGTGCTTATGATGTGTTTCCTCCATTGGCCTTTTTCAATATCTCAGAGTTCATAAAGTTATGTGTTGGGCGGGTCTCTATTAAAATGCACCCATCATTATATAGGGCCATAAAACTAACTTTCCCTCTTGACATTGGCGGTCTGTCCCCTGACGGGTTAATCACCACTGAAATGACCACTGGATCTTTGGGACAACTGTCGGTGTTTTGACACCATCTATGTTTGGTCAGGATTCCCAACCCTAAGTGAACCAAGATAGCCTTAAGATTAGCTAGCTTGAATGTCTGAGGGTTGAGGGATGCCTCTCGTAAACTTCAACGCCTGGTGTGGATATATGTTGTATTCAGGAGACTTTATTCCAAGTGATTATCAGGGTGTGCTCCTTTCAGCTCTACTCAGCACATTATGAAACCCATGCAAGGGGAGTTACCTAGTTAAGCGCACTCTTGATGTATCATGTGATCCTGTATATGCAGATCCGGAAGGAAGATTGCATATGCTGGATGTTACTGTAAAGGATGTGGCATTTCGGTTTATTGGGGTTTATGCGCCCAATAACCATACTGAGCTAGTTTCCTTTTTTCGGCAAATCGAGCCCGTCATGAATTCGTCTCATCGGTTAGTTTTAGCAGGAGATTGGAACGCAGTCCTGGATCCCGAGTTAGATCGCGGGGTTAATATCAGGGTTACTAACCAGAACCGGGTTGCTAAGGCGTTTTGAGACTTTGTCGACAAGTTTGATCTTGTCGATAAATTTCGAAACGAAAAACCCAGGGATTTAGTTTGGACTTGGACAGGTAGATGTGGCTCCGATCCAGTGCAACTTTCAAGTTACATCGATCGGTTCTTAGTTAGGAGAGTCGACCTAGGGCTTTTAGACTGTCCAAGTTTTCATAATATAGTTTATTCGGATCATAGGCTTGTCTGGGTTCGAGTAAACTTAGATAGTGTTAAGCCTAGGATGGCTAGTCACTGGAAGTTCAACACGTTGTTATTTGATGTGAAGGACTTCCGGGAACAGCTTCTACCAACCATACAGAGGGAATTAACGGGGGATATTATCGGGAATAAGTGGTAGGGTAACCTAAAAACGTAATTAGGTCCTTCGCTGCTGATTTTAGTTGCCGGTTCAATCTTAGTTCTAGAGCAGCAAAAGTGATATTAGAAGATAGATTAGAAAGGTTGGTGGAGGCGGCGGATAATGCTAGTTATACTATAGTTAAGGCTGAACTGGACTCTTTGGATAACAGGGAGGACCAGGGATTACTAGTTAGGGCTAGGTTAAAAAGAGCGCTGAACGAGGCAACAAACATGGCCGTGTCACTGCGTGTGAAGGAGTTTCGATGTTCTGCTGATCGACACATCGACAGTGTCACATTGCTGGACAGACGAACCGTAACTTTTAATGACGGCATATTGAAGGGTTTTTGGACTCATTTTCAGGAGCTTTTCACCAAGGAGCCCGGTCTGACTATTGAACAGTTTGACACCTATTTAGCTGACTTTTCTCACCTTCAGGCGACCAAAACAGCTAGGTGTGAAGGTATCATAAAAGAGGAAGAAGTCATTGAGGCCTTGAAACAGGTCGGGTTAGACAAGACCCCTGGGATTGATGGTCTGCCCTACGAGGTGTATTCGAGGCTGTCGCCCATTTTTATTCCTTTGCTGGCCGTACTTTTCAACTCCTGGTTTAGGAACGGGTGCATAACTCAGTATTTTACCAGGGGTATCATTAAATTGCTATGCAAAGATAAAAATGGAGGGGATGGGAAAGATAATTTCCGGCCCTTAATGATGTTAAACACAGAGTTAAAGATTTTGGCCAAGATCTTAGCAAATCGTCTGCAGATTGTCTTACACCGTCTAATAAGTCCCAAACAGACTTATTAGGGGCCGGACGATTCAAGATAATTTGCATATGCTATGCTTGATCATAGAAAAAGTCGACACAGAAGCTGCGCTGATCAATTTAGATCAGTCCAAAGCATTTGACAGAGTACACCACCGTTACCTAGAGGCTGTTCTTCGCTTGGCTGGGTTTGGTCCCCAGTTTCGCTCTTGGATTCGCCTCTTGTATGCCAACCCCGGTGCTATGGTGGAAGTGAATGGGGTGAGGTTGAATCCCTTCATGTTATCAAGGTTGTTCGTTATCACTCATGTTATATGTGCTTGCGCTTGAGCCATATTTGCCAGGTGGCTCTACCCCGGTAAAGTATACTACCTGTGCCGACGACATGTAATGAGCAGTGCCGAGATTAGAGTCATCGACATAGAAACAAGTCGGTATGCAAAGGTCACAGGGCCATAATTAACTATGTTATGTCTATTGGCTTACGTATTGGTGCCTGGAGGGGTATGCCCCTTCAGGGGCCCTTTGGCTGAACTGATGGACCCTGCAAGCTACTCGGCATCTAGTTTGGCCCCGACCTCCAGCTGGAGAAAAATTGGCTGGAAGTATTGGAAGCAGTCAAGGTCACATCTCATTTGTGGGCTTTGAGAAACCTGTCATTGAAGGGTCGGGCGGAGGTATGTAATTCTCATATCTACCCCCTCATCCTATACCGTCTATCAGTACTCCCACTCCCAGAGACCTCCTTAGCTGATCTGGTGCATGCTCTTTTCGCATTCTTATGGTGTGGAAAGCAAGCCATGGTTAGCCGGGTGGTTTGTTACTTGCATTTGTCTGAAGGCGGTGGGGGTATGCTTAGTGTAGAAATTCGGAGACACACTCTTAGGCTGATATACCTGGACCGAATGTGCACACCTAGTGAGGGAAATGGTGTCTTCTGGATGGAAGACATTAAGAAAGCCTTTCGAGCTTTGGAGAGTGTGCATTCAGCTGAGGGGGAGGCACACAAGTTGCCCTGAAACGAGTGCCCTTTCTAACGTGAGTGTCAGCAAGCCTTGAGATTCCTTCTACAGGTGAAAGAATACATCTCTGACACCCAGCTGTTGTCTCGCAAGGCACTATATCGGGCTTTAGTGAGGGGATCCGTTTGAGACAAAAAGATTGAGGAGTTCGGTTTTACGAAAGAGGAGCGCCGCTTTATATTGTCTTGGGCGCCTGGGTCGAACTGCTTCGATAATTACGAAGCATCACTCACCTGGCTGGTAATTCGGAATGCCCTCTGGGTTGGCAAAAGACTCTACACAGCGGGTTTTACTGAGACACCTAATTGTGTCCGATGTGGAGATTGGAAGGAAGACCTTGGTCATGCTTTCTTCCACTATGCTATCATTAGACCATTGTGTGAGTTAGTTGAAGGCTTCACGGTTCGCATGCTGAACGAGCAGTTTTTTGTACTGGATTCGGTTTCCCTGTGCTTCAACTGGGCACTGACCATGAAGAAAGAAAAATGCTATGTTTTTCTGTGTTTACTAGCAGTTATGAGAGGCGTGATTTGGACGACGCGACAGAAGGAGGTTTATGGAGATGAGACCACTGCTCCCCAGCTTGTTCTCATTTTCAAATATCCACTGAAAATGCGAATTAAGCTGGGGAAGGTGAAACTCACTTCGGCAAATTTCAACGACAGGAGGGTGAAAGTTTTGCGAGAGTGTAGTCTTGAGTTCCTTTTTTAATTTTTCTAAGGACTTTAGAATATTGGAAAACCTGAACAAACATAGACATTCATTGGACCACCTAGAATAGACTAGACTGGGAAGGAATTTTTGTTTGATTTTTAACTTGAGTATGCATGTTATCATCATCCCAATCCCTTTTAGTGTATCCCCGTCTCATCGCCCCATTTTTTTTTTTTCCCTCTTTCGGTTCAATAATCTTCACTCCCGGCCCCATTAGGTGACGGGTAGGTTGTTTTGTCAATGATGTAGGCCCATTTTGTGGTGTTTATTTAATAAAGTCAGTTTTCGGGGGACCTACATCTTTTTGACTGACAAAACTTTCTACCTGACACATTTATTAGTGAGGGGGTTCTTTTACTAACCAACTTTTTTCATTGTAAATTTTTCATTCGTTTTTGTTATTAAGATTTTCATCCCAAGCCCCTCACATCATGTATATAATTGTATTTTCGGGTTTTAATTAGGACGTCCACAGAGTGATTCTGGTATTTTGGTGAAAGAGTCTAGTTAAGTTAACGTTATGTTAGTTAGGTCAACATTACCCCCCCCCACACTTTTTGGCCTTGTGCCATATTTTTATTGTTTATTCTAAATTTTTATTCATTAAAATAAATATTTACCCCCGCATCAGGAGTCAAAAACATTTCACTCTGTTCAACATAATGTCTCAACACTTAACATGGGCCATCGTAACTTGAAAAATGATCCCATTTCACTTATCAGTTTTTACCATTAAAAAATTACCACTCGACCGATTTTCCATTTTTTTTATTCTCTTAAAGAATGACACGAGTTTTTGATTTAATATATTTTATTTCTTCTTTATGGAGTGATTTTTTTTAAAATCTAAAAAGAAAAACATTGAATGAAGCAGAAAAAATTGTTGTAGGTATTCAATCTTTTCAGAACAAAATTTAAAAAATTAGAGGTTTCTCTTGAAAAAAAAAATTAACGTGTTTTTTAAAAAAAAAAAGGTTTTAAACTTTTGACGTTACAGGTAAATTTGCACAAAACTATTCTTTTTTTGTTTTAAATTAGATTATTTTATTTATTGATTTTTTATCTTCAATTTGTGATATATAAATCTGAGGTGAGAAAATTAATTATTTTCATTTTGATAGACATTTCAAAATGGGGGTGAATTTAAAAAAACCTTTGTCTAGAATATTATATTCGGTTTATTGAAAAGAGCATAAAATTTCACATTAAACCTACAAATATTGTAAAAATTGGACCAATAGAAAAATTTTGATAGATTTTTAAATTGAAAAAATTGAAAACAATTTAACTTGTAAAATTCAATTCATTTTATTACGTAAAAAAAAAATGGCTGTATGAGCGCGCGCAGGCACATTGTAAACACTGTTTTTTAAAAAAATAAAAAATAATATTTTTATTATTTTTCAAAAAACTTTAATAGTTTATTTTGGAAGTATATTCCATAAAGAAATTAAAAAAAAAAACACTTTAAAAAGAGAAATTACGAGTTTTGTATATTTTATTTGCAGTTTTGTGTTAAGGGTGTCAAAAATTCCTCCCAAATTCTGACACAACTAGTTAAACACACTTAAAAAAAAATGAATAAATAAGTAAAAATCCAATTACACATGCAAAAAGAAATTAATAAATTGCAGAGGGGCAAAGATTTGTTAAAAATACGCCCACGCAAATTCTGTGGGGAAGAAAACTTAAAATGTGTTTTGTTCGGCGGACGTAGTTGAAAACATACCACGTGACAAAGACGTGCACTTTTTAACCAATCAACGCTTGAAGAAAGACTTAATTTTTAAACCTTTTTTTCCAACTCGCCTATCGAAAAATATATAAATGATGAGCGAACTCTTCTCATCCTCACTCACTCTACTTCCTTGCCATCTATTCGCACATACACATGCACGCACACAGAGAATAATGCAGACTGTCAGCCATGCACACAAACATGTACTTTCTACCTCTCTTTTCTCTTACTAATGTCGTCGTTGCTACTTGTTCTCGCCAACATGACAAAACACATCTATTCACACACACACACACACACACACACACACACACACACACACACACACACACACACACACACACACACACACACACACACACACACAGAATAATGCAGATATTCAGCTGCGCACAAAGTCATTTACTTTCCTCTTTATTTCTCATATCACACAAAAAAAGTAAGCCTGTTTTCTTACTAAGAAAACAAAGGACATTCTCTGCTTTTTTTTTGTCAATCCAACAAACAGTCTAAATAACTTTCACATTTATAAGAACTGTCTACCAAGACACCCTTTTTGGGCACTAAAAAATGATTCATTTTTACTTTTGTGTAAACAAAGTTTATTTCACATGTTTGATTTGTTTTTATTATTTGAGAACCACTACACTACAAAAAACTTTTAAAAATCGAAATAATAATAATAATAATAATAATAATAATAATAATAATAATAATAATAATACTGATAATAATAATGATAAATAATAAAAATAATAAAACAATAATAATAGTGATATTAAAAATAATAATGATAAGAATAAAAATAACTACAATGATAGCAATAATAATAATAATAATAATGATAATAATAAAAATAATAATAATAAAATAAAAATAATAGTAAATAATAATAATAATAATAATAATAATAATAATAATGATAATAATAATAATAACGATAATAATAATAATAATAATAATAAAATAAAAATAAAAATAATAGTAAATAATAATAATAATAATAATAATAATAATAATAATAATAATAAAAATAATAATGATAATAATAATAATAACGATAATAATAATAATAATAATAATAAAATAAAAATAAAAATAATAGTAAATAATAATAATAATAATAATAATAATAATAATAATAATAATAATAATAATAATAATTACGAAGGCTAATGTTACTCAGATTCCTCAGTATTAGCACCCCCCACACACACGTATAAGTGAAACCTATCTCCAAACTCCCCCCTTTTTTTTTTTACAGATTTCGACTTATATTAAGTACAATAATTAGTTTTTTTTGTCATCGTTTTTGTACTGTCTTTTCATGTTCTTTATGTATGTGTGACAGTGCACAATGCTTCTTAAAAAAAAAAAAAAAAGAAATTTCTAAGGTTGTTGCTCTTAAAATTTTCAGGAGTCAAAATCGAAATCGTGTTTAAGGTACCGACTCCACAACCGCTTATCAAATACTTAATAATAAAATAAAAAAGATGATGATGATGATAATAATAATAATAATAATAATAATAATAATAATAATAATAATAATAATAATAATCTGATAGCAATACCTGACTGAGTTAAGATTACAGAGAAGGATATTTCAAGGAGATTCTCTGTTACCACCACTGTTTATTATAGCTATTATGCCATTAAACAATATACTCAAAAAATTTAATGGTGGATATATGTTTAGATACACAGAACATAGAATAAACCACCTTATGTATATGGACAATCTGAAATTATTTGTATAATAAAAAGAAAGTAGTAAACTTGATAAACGTTTGAATTTTGAATGAAAAGGCAAACTGGACACATTAGAGGGCATGTAATTGGCAAGCCAGAGGAGATGAGGACACTTGGTGAACATGAAACCTATAAGTATTTGAGTATTCTGGAAGAAGACACCATCAAATCATCAGAAATTAAGATGGGAAAAGAATACTCAAGAAGAACAAGAAGATTAGAAACTGGTGATGGTACAATTCCAATTTTTTCCCCTCATCCTGCTACAATTATCGATTTTGTTCTAAATTCCCAATTCTGATAAAATTACTTATTTCATTTTTGATTTTTTTTTTAAAGAAAATATAAATATTTAATTAGAGATTTGCTGTTTTTATTAAATTTTCAAATTACTGTCAATTCCCTGTGTAATGTCCACAAATATTGTTGCAAACGTAAAACACACTTATTCGGGGAAGTGTGTATATTTACACGAATAAACCTTTCTAAATATTTTTTCTGAAAGGTTTTCTTTGTAATTTTAAAATAGTAAATAAATTAAAGATTAGCAATAATTATAGACGCACGCACACACACACACACACACACACACACACACACACACACACACACACACACACACACACACACACACACACACACACACACACACACACACATATATATTATATATTAGTGATGGGACAATTCCAAAATTTTCCCAATTCTGATACAATTACCGATTCTGTTCTAATTTCCGATTCCAATACGATTCCTAATTCCGATTCAAATAACAAAGACAACTATAGAAGGAGTTCATTAAATGGCATCGATTTAAGTCTGTTTAAGAAATGTTTCGATATTTGAAGCTTTACTTAATGCAGAGAACAATGAGTTTAAGATATAAATATACCAAATTTATTATATAAAAATCAACTAACAATTTGTTTACGTCAGTTTTTTTTTTGCTCTTTAATAATTTTGTGAAACAAAATCTATAAATAACGGACATGTTCATTTTTTATTTGTATCTCACTGATAATTTATATAAAAAATACGAATTTAGGAAAACTCGTCTCCGGAAAACTCGTCCATTTTGCCAGATAGAAAAACTGGTTTATTATTGAATAAATATCCATTGAAAACACATTTTATCACCTTTCTTGAAGAAGATATTGTTTTTAAAAGAGAATACACATTCCATAATATTTTTTAAAAATATATTTTTACTTGTTTACTGCTGTTTTAAAAAAAAATAAAATGGATTTTTCTGTGTTCGTTTTCTACCTAGCTTTGTTAGTTTTTGGTGGTTCAACTTATTTTAAAGAGTTTATTTAGTTAAAAAAAGTAATATCTGGCGAGCGCTACGTTTGAACAAAAAATGTCTGACATGAAAGGATCACGTTTAGGAATCTCGATAATCGATAAAAAATAGAAAATTTAAAGAAAACACTGAGGTAGATATAATTTTAAAACGCTCCCTCCCTCCAAAAGAAAAAAAATCAAGCTACCGGAAGTGGATACGGTTGATTATGTAATGAATCATAACGGAAGGCACGAAGAACGAAACCATATATTTATTTAAAAAAGATTACTTCTTGTGCTATTACAAAAAAAAAAAAAAACACCTCTTGTATTATCAAATAATAAAACATATTTTATTTAGAAAAATGAATTTAGTTTTAACACTTTTTGTGTTCACGAAACAACAAAAGGCACTTGTGCAGTATGCGGACAGTAAACATCTTTTCTTGGTGCATTTCACTGAATTGTCGCCAGGTGGCGCTTCTCGGTCAAAAACATTTAAATTATTAATTTGTTGTTGACCCTTCAAAGTTGCTTTAATTTAAAAAAATGTTTAATTCAAATTTTTTATTTATTCAAAAAAAAAAAAAAAAAAGAAGCTATTTTACTTTATAAAAAATCCAATGTTGTTTCATTACAAAATTGTTTTATTAAAATTATATTTTTACGCAGACTTTGAAATAAATGTTTTACAATTATATATTGATTCATTTTTATACAATGTTTTGGTTTGCAAATACTTTTCTGTTCGGTGGGAGAAAGTCTTGTTTGTTACTTATTTGCCGCGTTATTTGACCAAGAAGAAATTAGAGTTATCACCCCTAACAATAGCTGCCGTCTGCATACTGCAGAAGTGCCCCCAAAGGACTTTAAAACGACAAAAAAAAAAAAAAAAAAAAATTTCGGTCAATGGTAAGTTTCTTTCCAACTCCCCCAAAAACTTTAAAATGACGACTTTTATAAATTTTCGGAGGTGCTGAAAACGAATATCACATTTAAATTTGGGGCAGATAAGTAGTTTGCATTACTTTTTGAAAAAAAATCGCTTTTCCATGTAATTTTCTCATATCACGGAAAGTACTTATTTGCCCCAAATTTAAATGTGATATTCGTTTTCAACAACCGGAAAACCTAAAAAATGCCGCCATTTAAATTTTTTTTGAGGGAAACTTGACATTGTCCAAAATTTCTAATATTATCAAATAATAAAACAAATATTTTATTCAAAATACTTAATTTATTTTTAACACTAACATAATAATTTAATAAGTTATTTCATATAATTATTTAATATTTGATAATACAAGAAGTGTTTTCTTTTTTGTTTCGTAATAACAAGAATCGTTTAAACTAAATTAATTCTTCTGAATAAAATATTTGCTTTCTTTGATAATACATAAGTGTTTTCTTTTTTTGTTTCATAATAAAACACAAAGTGTTAAAACTAAAGTATTTTTTAAAAATAAATATATGGCTTCGTTTTTCGCGTCCTGACTTCGTGATCAACTTTATTTTTTTTTAAACAAGAGTAAACAAATAAAATAATTGTTAAAATATTATGGGGATGCGCAGTCGCCTTTAAAAACAATAAAAACGGTCATTAAATGTATTTTCAATCGATGTTTATTCAATAATAGACCAGTTTTCCTACCTAGCTAAAATGGACGAGTTTTCTGTGCACCTTTTTTATAGTAAAATAATTCAGTTAACGGCAGAGTTGTACAACCATCACCCCTCTGCGTATTTTGTATACTGATATATTTTTTTAATTTTTTTCACTGCATTATTATTGATTGGACACTAATTAACCAGATTATTTAAAAAAATTGAAAAAAAAAATCATTATTTCGACATTTGAAAGTGGTGCTCACTTTTTAGTTACAACGTTCTGGTAAATCAGTCACCCATTTTGTAACCAATAAAAACGCGGGTATATCAAAACCATAGAAAGTAAAAATGACATGAGCTTACCGCATTTGTAAGTCAGAAATATTTTTGTTTCTCAAAGAAGAGAAAAAAAGAAGATAGAATGAACATGACTTTCTTTAAGTGTTTTTTTATGAACATAAAGTTTAGAGTTTTTTTTATTTTTTTAAACTTACTTAGTTTTTGGGGTTTGTATTACTGTACACATAGGTTCGAAAAAGTTGTCAAAAAACAAATATATAACAAATAAATGTTATCAAAGGCATTATAAGTTACCTTTTTACGTAACTGGTATGTTTTTAGTGTTTTTATTTAATGTAGCATTTTTTACAAGTTTTACATTTTTAAGTTATAAATTTCACTAACATGTTGGAGAAATGTTTCATAATTTTCCATCCCGTTGTCAATTTTCATATCGTACGCCTCCCGATACATTGCTTCGTCAACATAGGACCATTTCACATCTCCCGAAGACACTTCCGTATTTAGGAAAAAAAAAAAAAATAGGTGATCGATTTACCAGAACGTTATAACTAAAAAAGTGAGCACCCCTTTCAAATGTCGAAATGATTTTTTTTTTCCAATTTTTTTTCATAATCTGGTTAATTAGTGTCCAATCAATAAAAATCCAATGAAAAAAATTCAAAAAATCTATCTGTATACAAATTACGCAGGGGAGGGGGTGATGGTTGTACAACTCCGCACACTTAACTTTTATTATTACATGAAAATACAAGGTTAAATATGAAACGAGATATAAGAAAAACATTTTAGTAAAATATATTTTCAATTATTTAAAAAAACTACCCACTTACATTTTTGTTGGCAGACACATTTTTAGTCTCCATCTATGTATTTGCAGCCGTCTTATCGGTGGAAAGAATATAAACTTAATTGACAAAATGGCTTCAATTATGAATTGTTTATTACTGGATTTCATTTTATGGTCTTCATCAGTATATTGAAAATTTGCTTTTACGACAAGTAAACATTACTAGCAAACAGGAAATGCTGAAATCAAAGAAATGCTGGCACCCAAATGTGTCTAGCATAGAAGTGTGAAAACCTCCACGTTCACTAATTCATTAAAGTTTTTTTTGTCGGGTTTGTCGATGACCAAAAGCTCCCATTTTTTTGTTTTTTGTTTGTTTTGGCACAAATAAAATAAATTTACATCGTTTTTAATGTTATTATTATGAATATAGATTTTAATGTCTCTAGGTACTTAAAAACAATAAATGTTAATCGTTTTATGTTAACCGCCAACAATGTAGAATTAAGTTTAACGTGTTTTTTTTAAGGAATCAGTTTTGAAAACGGAAATTAGAGTATTTTTTCTATTCCGATACCAATTGCAATATCCTAAAAAGTTCTTATATTTCTGATTCCCAGTTACGATTCCATATATATATATATATATATATATATATATATATATATATATATATATATATATATATATATATATATATATATATATATATATATAGTGTTATAATGGAATAATTCCAGGAGGAAATCCGGGTATGAGAGCTCAATGTGGTAAACGACAATTATGTAATTTCCGTGTTATATATATATATATATATATATGAAGTTACTTTGTCTGTGTGTGCGAAACATCTCTATGAAACTCCTCTCTGAATATTTGGTCTTTAAACTTGAAACTTGATATATAGAATATTTGGACATGTGGAACACTTTCAATTTGGGGTTTTAGCCTTTAAAATGGCTGGTAAGAGGTCAAAATTGAAAAATAAAAAACAAGCAAAAAAAACCAAAAAAAAAGAAACAAAAAAAAACAAACAAACAAAAAACAAAACAAAAAAAAAACAGTTGACCATGGCAGGAGTAAATCGAATAACTTGAGAGCAGGTGTACATACATATTTTTAGTCACTTAAGTTTTTTTTTATCCATCTGGTGATAGCTCCGATGGTAACGATGAAGTTTGAAGCACTAAATAATCGCTAAGACTGAATGTTTTGGTTTCAATTCTAGTCATTTTTTTTGATTTTTATAACATTTAAAATCATTACTATATAGATTGGGTACAATATAATAATCAATAGAGAATTTGCTCCATAATAACAAACTTGAGCAATTCAGAACTATGGGTGTTAGTTGAAAATCATTTACTGACGTACAAATGTTCCGTTTAGAAAACCGGACTTCCTGTTTTAGTTTAAATACCCTGTCAGCCATGTTTAATTGCTTTTTTTTTAGACCAAAAAATTTTTTTTACAGTAAAAAAAATGTTCACAGACAAAAAATGTTTCAATAAAAAAGAAACACACACACACACACACACACACACACACACACACACACACACACACACACACACACACACACACACACACACACACACACACACACACACACACACACACACACACACACACACACATTATCAGATAACACTATTTGCTTAAATCCCCCATCCGAAAAAATGAAATGCTACATTACTAAGGTGATTACATAAGAATAACGCGACAAATTTGGCCGTATTTTTGAGTGGAGAATCACTTTTCAATTAAAATTTAATGTAAAATGATTTCCCATTTCCAATTAATTCTAACATTTTAGGGCAGTTAACCCAAGTTTATGGTACTAGTTCTCCGCACTGCTCAGAATTCATAAATATTTAATAAAGTAATAATGTTTTCATAGTATTTTTATAATGTTTTATAATGTTTTTTAATAATATTTTTATAATGTTTTTATAATGTTTTCATAATATTTTTATAACGTTTTTATAATGTTTTTATAATATTTTTATAATGTTGTTACAATGTTTTAATAATATTTTTATAATGATTTTATAATATTTTTATAATATTTTTATGAAGTTTTTATAACGTATTTATAATATTTTTATAATGTTTTTATAATATTTAAAAAAATATTTTATAACGTTTTTATATTTTCATATTTTAACAATGATTTTATAATGTTTTTGTAATATTTTAATAATGTTTTTATAATGTTTTATGTTTTTATAATATTTTAATAATGTTTTATAATGTTTTTAGAATATTTTTCTATCATATTTTTATAATGTTTTTATAATTTTTTAATAATGTTTTTATAACGCTTTTATAATATTTTATAATATGTTTATAATATTTTAATAATGTTTTTATAATATTTCTATAATGTTTTTAAAATGTTTTTATAATGTTTTTATAATACTAAATCAGATTCAAACCATTAAAAACATTGTTTTCTATTTTTTAAAAAACAGTATTACTTATTTTTGTATAATATTCTTAAAAAAAAAATTGCTTACTAAATTTCATATTTTCTTCTATGTCAATTTATTTATTTGTTTTACAATAAAACAGGAAGTCCGGACAACTTTTTCTTCAAAATGAGGTTTTCACGCAACACTGGTACAACCGATTTTATGGTCGCCCATTCTTCCGAATCGCCATAAATACGAAATTTACATGAATTCAAATATCATAGTGTATTTTACGACCGAACAATGCTGGGAAATTTAATTTGTGGTATAAATCGAAAAAGGAGGAGTGTGAAAAAAATTGACAATATTACTGATTGATCTCACATTACGATTATCAGTGTTTATCCAAATTATCTAAAAAATATATAAGGGCAAATTGCACAAAGTCTTTATCACGTACATAGTTGCTAGCTAAAAAAGGCCACTAAAATTAACGCAAATTCATTCAGCATTTTTGTTTTTAAAAAGTAAAATATAGAAAGCTATTCTTAACATATGGAAAGAGGGGTTGTTAACTCCTAAATCTAAAGTTTGAAGTTTGAACTGTGTGCCTTGGCTATTGACCTTAATCAAGGCTGAAAATGGCCACCGAGCGATTTCACTTATAAAATTCGTTATTAAAAAAAAAAAAAAAAAAAAATGCTAGATGATCTTGCGTAATTTTTTGTTGTACTATCATTTTTTTTTTACCTAGCACATAAGAACATAGTAATTTTTTGTTCTTTTTAGTTTCCTTTCTTTTTATGAGAAGTTTTAAATATTGGAATAAAACGGGAGAATCATTGGACTAACTTGAAACCATTACGACAGTGTTACTGGTCTCCTCAAAAGGGCAGTGCTAGACAAAAGATCGGTTTTTAAAGTTGGAAAAATCTAGCTTCCTGCTGTTGCTACCAGGTCAGGCTGTCTGAAGATATTGGCTTCCTGAGACGAAATGCACCTAACATTGATGCTTTTTGTTTTTCTAATTCTTTTTGCAAAACTGAAATATGTTCTGCAAAACCAAAAACAAACAAACAAAAAAACAAAAAAACAAAAAACAAAAAACAAACAAACAACAACAACAACAACAACAACAACAACAACAACAACAACAACAACAACAACAACAACCCACCCACCTTTCCCCATTTTCCTTCTTCCTATTTCTCCTTTCTCTTTCTATCTCCCCCACTTCCTGACTGGTTTCTTAACTTAAAATGTACCAAACATTAATATGTAACCCTTTTCCCTCTCTCATTGCAAAACTTATTCATCTTCTGCAGGGCAGGAAACAAAAATGATAAAATCCACTTTAAAACAACCAAGCCAAGCACTACAAATTAGCGATTGAAGATTCAAAGAGCTCAAAGAATAAAAACCTTCCACAAAATAACTGGATGCAACATGAATACTATTTTCAAAATAACTGCATTCGGCATTAAAAAACCCGAAAAAGGTTGATATACCGTAAAACAACCCGATCCAATCCAACCAAACCAAATCAGCTTCCTGAAAAGGGGTAGGTCTTCTTTGAAGTGGAACAAAAATTAAAATTGTCTCCGTCTAGAAAGAGTTCTCTTTCACTGACCGAAGAGAGAAAATATCAAGTGTGGTATCAGAACAGATACTATATTTTGATCTTAAGAACAACTGTTTTTTCACATTATCAATCATTCAAGATTGACTAAAAATAGACGCGTAAAAATGATTAAAGGGAATGTATTCTGTATATTTTATTTTTCAGTTTTAAATTGAGTTTCTTCCCTTGATAATTTCAAGGACTCACTTAGTAAGATAGAGTTATCTCCCATGAACTAATGACAGCGATTGCAAAAAGTGCCTTTGGATTAATACTTTATTATTTTATTTTATTTACAAATGAATTATTAGAATTATTAGTGCTTATCCAAATTGACACTTATAAGCAAAAATTAAGAAAAACTTTATCGTGTACCTACTTATCTCGGAATAAATATGATATATTCTAAAAATCACAAATTGATCAAGTAATTTTTTTCGAAAAACAAATTTGCCGCTTAAGGGCGAAGGCCGCAGCTATTTTGATATTCTTAAAATTTTGTTTTTGACTTTCTAAAAAAAAATGTTCTATATTTGAAAATTTTATTTTCTGACAAAAATTAATAAATAAATAAATAAATAAATAAGTAAAAATAAAAAAGTACACGTTATGTTAATAAATTATTGCCTGGATTTGGTTGGTTGGTTGGTTGTTTTTGTTTTACGGCATATCAACCTTTTTCAGGTTATTTAATGCTGAATCTAGTTATTTTGAGGAACGATTTTTAATGGAGTATATATATATATATATATATATATATATATATATATATATATATATATATATATATATATATATATATATATTTTAAGTCGGATTCTATTTAACCCATAGTTTTTAATTTTATTTCAACGAATGTTTATTCCTTTTCAGGGATTTGATTTCAGTCCATAGATAGATGCATAGAAATTCCGTAGGTTCCTTTTTAATCGTAATCCGTTGTTTTGTTTGTGTTGCTTTCCAATAATTCCAGTTTGATCCATGATCCTCTCTCCTTTTTCCGTGGATACTGAAAGCATTTGCTTGTATTTTTGTGCCTTGCATATGTTTTATTAACTCTGGATTGCTGGCCCGATGACTTTATTTGTTTTTTTCCAACGTCTCCTGTCACCCCATTTTTTTCCCCAACGCGGATACGTACATCATACAGATTTTTGTAAATTCTAATAGCAAGAGGAATTCTGAACAAACTACAAAAATATTAAACATGAAGATAGAAAATTATTACTAAATACCAAATTGCTCTCTACCAAAAAAATATATCAAAAATAGCAGGTCGCCTGGCGTTGTCCGGTCGTAGAATACGCATAAATACTACCACTCCGGGTCAGAGTGGACCTGGGAGCAATGGCAATTAAAGGGTGGCTCCACACTCCCCAAGGCCCGCAAGGTGGGGCTTCACCATCGGATAGTTTTAGGATCTAGGACCTGCTTAGATTTAAATTTTACGTTTCAGTTGTCTTTCGACATTACCCCCCCTCCAATAATTGGAATGGAAATCGGTTGTCTGCCCTTGATTTTACTATCTCCCTTACTTTTTCCCTTATCGATACAACTTACGACTACTACAACTACCATCGCCATCACCACCAACACCACCAACAACAATAAAATACTTGGTCAAATTACTTGTTTTTTTTTCATTTTCGTTTTATACAATTTTTTCTGTATTTTCTTGACTTTTAAATCTGAATAAGCGACGAATTATTTATCTATATATATAAAAATGTAATTTTTGGTTCGTTCAAAGTCTATAGAACCATATTTCTACATTACCAATTTAATTGAAATTTTCAGAAAAATCTATTTTTAAAGTCAAAGAATGTTTGCATGTTATTAAAATAATTTAACATTGCGAATTATAAAAATATTAAATTATAAATGAAAATATTTTTCGTAACTGCGAGATTGTCTCCATTTCATTTCCGGTAGAAATGAGCCTTTCACTTATTGAGATAAGTATTATTTGTATTAATTTTTATGATACTCATGCAGAGAGTGATCCGTGCTGAAATAATAACGTTATTATTTAAAAAGCCATTCTTAACATGGGGAGGGGAGGGTGTTTTGTACCTATTCTGTACTTTAACCTTACAATCGAATAAAAAAACATATCATAAAACTTTAATTAAACGTGGAAATACGATTTAAAAAATAGCACGGATCACTCTCTGCATTAGCACCAACATTTCTCCAGCATGTTAGTGAAATTTATAATACTTAAAAAAAAAAATTTAAAACCACCGATTATATGCCAGCCTACGTCATGGTAACATATATTGAGTGAGTTTCTAACAGTATTTTGTATAGTTTTTTAGTTTAAACCCATTTTCCCAAATTTTCCCCAAACTTAACGTGTTCAATACAGTCTGCCGCCATTTGTATTTTTCAGACATACCGATAAACATTGAATGTTTTTGAACCGATTATACATTACATAAAAACACTAAAATCTTATCCAGTGAGGTAGAACATTTACTTTTCTTGCCTTCGATAACATTTATTTGTTATATATTTATTTTTTGACAACTTATTTGTATCTGTGTTTAGTAATATGAACCCTTTTCATTTAATGTAACGTTTAGTCGGCTTGAAAAACAGTGTTTATTGGTGTATTTGAAAGCTACAAATGGTGGCGAACACTGTTGATTACTTTAAGTTAGAAAAAGTGAGTTAAAACTAAAAAACTATACAAAATACTGTCAGACACCCACCGATTATGCCAGCCTATGTCATGGTAACATATATTCGGTGAGTTTCAGACACTGTTTTGTATAGTTTTTAGTTTTCAACTTACTTTCCCAAACTTAACGTATTCAACAGAGTCTGCGACCATTTCTGTTTTTCGAGCCAATTAAACATTTTACATTACATAAAAACACTAAACAATTATCCAGTTAGATAGAAACGTAACTTACCTTACCTTTGCTTTCATTTATTTGTTTTTGGACAACTTTTTCGAATCTGTGTATAGTAACCCCCCTCCCCCCACCATCAACCAAATATTAATTACTAACTCACATTTTTGTATACAGAAAACAACAAAAAAACAAAAACATTTAGCGTTTCAACATTTTTGTTACGTTAGGCTTCATCCACTGATTGTTGGTCGAGTCCAAACCATGAATGATTGAGGATCCAGATCAAATTTTGCGAGAGTACCATTTTTTTTCATTTTCGCCTTCTTTTTCACTTTTTGGAGTGGATTGCTGTACTAAGAATATAAGAAACATGCATTTTCTCTTTTTATTAAGTTTTTACATTACACCAAATTGAGCCACTACAACGCGTGGCAGGGTACAGTTAGTATATCTATAAAAGTGAGAATGTCAACCTATATCTTCAACAAAATTTTAATCTACAGACTTGAAATTTGGAATATAGACACGCGAAAAACTTTTGAATCCATTTTTATCCAGAAAAAAAAAATGGCTGCTCTGGGATCAAAATTGAAAAATTGGTATGTTGGAGTCATCGGAATTTTATGTTTGCTAACTGTTTCACGAATGCGCATGCGTGAATAGTTCACATTACAGATTCCTTATGTTAAGATCAAATTCTACGCAATTATGCAGAATGTAGAAACTATGCATAAATATAATTCAAGGTAAAATAGTGAAACGAAATCAATCATCTAATAAGAAACCATAAAAAATGAATAATTTTTTAACCTTCATGACGTCACTCGCATATCCATAACTGATTATATTAGGAAGTGTCTTTTTAATAGTTTTAAAAGAAAAAGTAAGCTTTTAATATCAATGTCAGAGTGAGGGAAAACTAAACTTTATAGTTATACTTGCATTGCTGATTGTGAAAGGTTTCTAACAGAAATAAAAAATAAACAAAAACAAAACATGGAATCATCCCAAAATGAACAACAGCCGAAAGGACGCATTCCTCATTGACATCAAATTCTTGAACATCTGGTTGAGCTGAATCGTAAACAGAACCGTATCATAATTAATAACACTTCAAATGTGTAAGCATTTCAACACTTGGAAGTTGATAGTTTTTATTGTTGGAATTGACCCTCAGAAAAGAAAATAATTAGTTACCTTTTCTCCTTTGTTTCTTTTTTATTTTGTGATATGAGTGTATAAGAAAAAACATTATACTTACCTTTAATGACTTCCGGTTAGGTTATAAAGCATCGTTTTCCTTGGTTGGATAAGCATGAAACTCCTGGGGGCGCATTCTCGTGCCATTGATTGCGAATTGCTTTGGTAAGTTTTTCCTTCTTTTTTCTTCTTTTTTACACCTGATTCCTGCCCTCACAGTGTTGTATTTTCATTCATGTAAAATTGTAATAACAATAACTTGTGTGCCATAGATTTCTTGTCTTTCACCTTATCCCCTGACAGAATCGTCGTCTCTCACACATTGGCAACTGTCGAGGGGTTCACTGGCTCACAGGGCTGCACTGGCACAAATAAAACAAAAAGAAAAAAAAGAAAAAAAAAACAAAAACAAAAGAAAAACACAGACCCAACATTTTCTGTAAATATTCGTTGCAGTGTGTGTGTGTGTGTGTGTGTGTGTGTGTGTGTGTGTGTGTGTGTGTGTGTGACACCATCGTGGGAAACTATCATCTAAGCGCTAATATTTATATTCTAGTTTTTCTGTCGAAGCTGTGTTTGTCAGTTGGTCGATCAATTTATTTCCCAGTCTGCCCCCGAATGTGTCAAACTTGCCACTGTCCTCAACTCTAACTGTTGCAAAGACTGTGAAATTCATGGTCACACGTAAAACTGGCCACACAATAGCTCTAAAATGTATAGACCGATGCCTTGTTCTACCAATAAACTCATTTCCTATACGTTTCTTCTCATCTTCCTTTTGTTTAATGTCATACATTTTTTGCTCTTTCTGTCCAACTTCCAAACACTTGGGAGGGAACGCTGATAGTATCACAGGATCGCACAGTTACATCTTCATCAACAAGCAAATACACATTCCGTTCTTGCTTGTGAGCGATTAAGCAACCCAATGAAATAAAGTCTTTTTATACATATATCTCTGCATCGTAACCACATTTCATGTGTTGCTGTGATTGTTTAGTGTATTGATTGTCTCGTCCTTCTAAGACGAAATAAGCTGTTCAATTTTGATGAGTTTTCAAGGTTTTATTGGAGAGAGAATTTACTTGATGAGAGAGAAACTACCTATCTAAAATTAATTCCTTCTTAACTTATTTTCATCACTTGTTAATTGAGACATGCAAACGGGAAGAGACATGATTAACATCAGCTTCGATCTTTTCTACATTCTTGGACTTTTTATATCACATATTTACAAAATTTTGTATCATCTACTTATAAATTTTATATTATCTACTTAGTAAACTTAATATCATCTAATAAAATTTTATATCATATAATAAAATTTTCTATCATCTACTTATAAAATTATATAAACATACTTATAAACTTTATATCACATATTGATAAAATTTTATATAACTTAATTATAAAATAATTTATGTGACATACTTATAAAATTTTCTATCATCTACTTATAAAATTATTGGCTGTAAATCGAATAAAAAAAAACTTTGGTTTTAAAACATAAAAGAGTAGTGTAAAGAATATTCTGATTGGATGCAGTTATTCAATATAAATATAATATATTTTATAGATATATAGATAAATATGTAACTATTGAACAGACACACAGACAGACAGATAGACACGTTCACTTTTATAGATATATAGATAGATAAATATGTAACTACTGAACAGAACGTTGTTGAACGTGTTTCTAACATCAAGCTAAAGGTTACCTTAAAATGTTGAATCTCTGAACTGTCTTGGATGAGGGTCCAACCGATTTCTTGACCTTCAAATACTGTAAATTGCTTGAGGATAAAGAGTAAAAGTATTGTTTCCTCAATGTATTGTGTTGTCTCCCATGGCCGGGAAGAGCCGTTTGTATACGATGACAAGTATTCATTAGTATATAAATTGTTTAATGTTAAAGCCTGCATGATCGAGTTCAGTAATAAGACCCAGAGAAACTCAGACTTTGTTAAAACAGATGAAATAAAGTGATGCAGAGATAATCTTTCTATGAGAAATTGGAATATTTACAAAATCCTTCATGGAGGTCTTTTTTAGGACAAAGATGGATTAAATCTCATGGGCAAAATTGAGTTTGAGTTAATCCCTTACTTATTGCTAAGGACCATCAGATTACTAGTTTCATCGGATTCGATTAACATCACCAGTGCAAGCAACAGGATGTTTCTACTACCTTAAATAAAATAAGGTTATTCGGGTCTTGAATACCTCAGGGTAAGTAGGTTGAAAAGAAGGTTTTATTGGGGTTCCTTCTGTCAAAAGTCCATCTCAATCCCATTTACTTACACCAAAGTGACAAATTTACCAAAACATTGGATCAATACAAAACCAGTTTTACTCACAGAGTCAGCCTATACAGGTTATCTGTGGCTTCTAAGAGGTGAAAAAGGGTGAAGATGTACACGTGTTTGGAGGTGAATGTCTGGCAGCCAGTAGGATGCCCCATCCTCAACTTGAATAAATTGATAATAAAATTGAAAACAAAGTACAAGCGTTTCAACCTTTCATCAAATCAAATGAAATTTATTGGCAAAGTGTCGCAACCCATAAAAAGTACAATTAGAAGATATGGACGTCTATAGTATCTGAATGTCTGTCCAAGATTACTTTAAACCTGGATATGGTAGACATTGTTACTACCTCTGATAGGCTGTTGCATGAAACAAAAACTCAAAGATTGCTGCATTTTTTTTTCTAATGAAATGAAACATCTTTTGCTGTATTTCATCGATATCACGACTTGGTATTGGGATGAAAAACTCATCAATCTATAGATGACGCGTTCGGTGGAAGAACGATGTAAGCGCCACTTGATATTTGTCACAAAAAAAAGGTTAAATGTTTGGAGCGTAATGATATTTCTTTGAGCCTTTAAATGGGGTTTAATAATCGGGTAATGGAATAAATTTATGAACTATTTAATTGCAAGAACATGCCTGCCCTTTCCTACAATGCATTTTGAAGAACTACATATTCTTTTCCACTATTTCGCTTCAGTTTCGTTGTTTCTCTTTCCAACTGGTTAACCTTTCTTGTTCTCCTTCTTCCAGTCATATTTGAAGCGACTTACAAAATTAAACCAAGGCAAAATAAGAACTATAAAGGCACAACGTTAATAGTGATCAAACGACTGGAAATCGTGATTTGCAAGAGGCAATGATATTATAAATCAAATCAAATTTATAAGCAAAATATAGTACATGAACCTTGTAAAAGGACAGAGGATGTGGACTTTTTATAGCGTCTGAATGTCTGCCTAAGATGAACCGTAAGAACTTTTGTTTGATTAGAAAAAAGACGTCATCACTACATTTGTTAGGCTGATCCACAGAGAAGAAACAATTTATTCGGTGCGCACCATTGCATTGAATTTCTTTTGCAGATGAAAGTAACAAAAAGAGAACCCGATGGCGATTCACTAAAAGAAGTGAAACCTCACAAAGTGCAATGACGCCAGGGAAGATTATTGGGTCTTGTTTCTTTGGGAATAAACACGGAATGCTGTCATTGTGATGGAGTACACTACTGGATAATATTTGGATATTTCTTATGCCCAAGAATTCAAACAAGATCAGAATTATGATTGCAGCAAGATGGGACAACAGCACATACGGCTAGAAAGACCATACAATTATTGAGGCAATGCTTTATTGAAAATCTTATCTTTTGATAATGTAATCTGGCCTTTATGTTCTTCAAACTTGAATAGTCCTGACTTTTTCTTGTGAGAGTATCTGAAAGAAATAGTTTACATAAACAAACTTGAAACTCCACAGGAATTGAAAGAGAACATCATGAATGAAGTCGAGAAATTAATGCAATTTGTCACGGATAATGTTTTGGAAAACGGCACGGATTTGCGAAATTTAAAATAGAAACCATTTTAAAACAGCTATTTTCATAAATAAATTCTTTTTCATTTTTGTTCTTGATTTTGCAACCAAATTTACAAATTATTCGTTATATTATGTTAAACATGCATTTATGTAACATCAAAAATATAGAATCTATGCTAGTTAAAATTTCTCGGTGACTTCTTAGCCACCTTGTATTTATCTGGACTTTTATAAATAATTATTTATATTGGGATATCATCCCCCATACAAAATCGTACTCAAAAATTAATGAAAGAAGTAAAAAGTTTAAATCAATTTCACTTTAATAGCTTAAGTAATTGAAATTAGCTTGTAATGTTTTTAATGCCACCTGCCTTTCACTAGGGGTCAACAATAAATTTAATATTTGGGTTCCTTAAAAATCATCGAAGTTTATTTGTTCACGTTTAGAATGAACTATCTGATTAAAAAAAGAAAGATTTAAATTTAATTTTAAGAAATTCATTAATTTTAAGAAATTCATTAATTTTAAGAGATAACTTTTAAAATTGTCTACAATAATTAAATGAATCTTTGGTTTTAGATTTCCAATATAATTCCGAACAAACGCAGCGATTGATGAAAACTATAATGAATTATGTAAATTAACTAAACACAACACATCTGGCAAAAACGGGTGAATATAAAAATATTTATTAAATAAAATCCGGTTGCTGATGAGTGAGAATAGGAAAACTGTGAGCTTCACTTTCCTTCTTTTAAATATCATTAAAGAAAATTAAAAAATATCGATAGGATTAAATTTGTAGTCGATAAAATCAATTGAAATTAAAAAATCTAAAGAATATTTGCAATCTAACAAAATCACAAAAGCTGTTAAGTGTTTATATGTGATCATTTTGGAGCGCTCTACTTTATATATACCTTGAAAAATACTCGTCGCAGGACAAGCAAAATTAATTTCCCAAACAGTTTTGTCATCTGCACCACTTTTATGTCGCATTACGAAGATTAAAATCAAGATAGATCAATGCAAAAGTTCTGAAGGTTTGTTTTAAACCATTGTAATTTGTTTTACGCATATTGTTATTACTTAAACATATAACCATGATTGATTTATATATTTTTTTCAAATTATTAAAGCATCATTCACCTTTATCTGCAATATAATGTGTTGATCCGAAAACGACCTTCTTTAGTCAACAGAAAGCGAGTCATCTTCCATCATGATACAGCACTACTGATCAAAGATCTCCAAGAAGAATCTACGCAGCGATTGTGAATCTGTAACTGAACTAAAAAACAATTTATACTCCTGGTCTTATAATTTTGATCAAGTATAAAATGCCTCATTTGATAAAAATGTAAATTTCTGAATTAAATGTTTGTAACTTTTTTCCATAACCTTTTAGGTTGTAGTATTGGTAACCTTAAGTGGGAGGAGTTTAAAATCTATCCTTAAAAAAAGTTTTTTTTTAAAGATTTTCAAGTGCTCTAAAATTATTGCTCAGGAGTGTATACAAATTAAGTAACGTTCTCTGAGTTTCAACTTCTCCTTGAAACCCTCAAAATTTTAGACATTTTCTATAATCAATATCATGTAATATGTTTCGATAAAATTTAAATAGGCATTCTCAAAATTGTAGTATTATATCTTAATTTTAATCTTCATAAGACAACACAAAAGTGGTGCAAAACTCTGCAAGAAAATTAGTTTACCCGTCCTGGGACGGGTATTCTTCTTGTTTATTTATAATAATAATAATAATAATAATAATAATAATAATAATAATAATTTTGTTATATGCAAACAAAAAACATTTATAATAAGTTAACAAGATATATTTATTATATTTCGTTTGTTTATAGGGTGTTAAAATGCACCATAATGTGCGGCAACGTCATGTAGACAGCAGTTGCTGCAGTAAAATAGAGAGGAGCAGTAGGAGGTAGCAGGATGTCACGCGGAGATACCACCACCAGCAGCAGCAGCAGCAGAAAAATCAGAGAGAGTGAAGTGGTGGAGACGTGACAACATGAACAGAAGAGAGCAGACGACAGAAAATTTCCGCTAGCCGGTGACAGCTCTGTGAAAATTTGTTATGTAAAATGGAAAACCCGGACTGAAAATAAAAGTGTCTCTCAAAAAAAAAGTGAGTTCAAAGTATTTCTTTTATTTGTTTGGCACTTTGATGGGGGGGGGGGGCGATAGACAAGAGGAAGAACGAAATGAGAACGCCTTCTATAATGTTACAAAAGGAATTGGTCTATAAACACACTATAATAGTGTGCTTGTAGAGTTTTGAAAGAATTGGTTAATATAAACTGTTAAAAGAATTGGTGCTCACAGTATGTTATAATATGTTATAGACTGTTTAACAAATCGGTGTTTATAGTATGTTGTAGGGTGTTGAAGTAATTGGTGTCTATAATGTGTTATAGGATGTTAAAGGAATTAGTGTTGGACACACTTCAATGCAGTCGATTCTACTTTCAGTTAAATAATAAAAAAGGGCAAAGAAAGAAATACAAAGCGAGAGGAAGATACGCATATATTTATTTCTTTAAACTTTGGTGCGTTTCTATGTTTGTAAATTTCTATGTATGAAATTCACTCTTGATTATCATGAATTTTGAAACCAGCTGCTATGTGTAAGGGTGAGTAATGTTGTTTAGTTCAGTTTAGTTTTAGGCAAAAAGGGCAAAAAGATGGCGTTAGTCCTTTGTGAAAATTCAGATATCTCCGGTTTTTAGTTAACTCGTCAGAATAGGTATTAGACATCAATTGATAATTATTGTACAAATTTCAGTTGCAAGTGGACATGATATGGACACAACATTTCATTTCAAAAGTCAAATATTTACATTCAACTTGATCCATAATCATCAGATAACAATTGCGATGACTTAGTTGTTTACGTCACAGACTGACAACCTGTGCGTGGTAGGTTCGAATCTAGTTCGTTCCATATAAACATTTTCATTTAGGATGTTGGCAAATGTCACATAGTCCCTCCTATAAGTACCCAATGTCTTTCTAGTAAGGAATTTAACTAGAAATATACCGGGGAAACCAATGCCAACAATATAATCATCTGTTTTATATGAAATGAATGAATGAATACATCAATTAGCAATATTCCTCGAATTTAAAATTCGTCTTATGACTCCTTAAGTTTAAGCCTTCGATTTTAAACATTTTCCAGAATCAAAGTCATGTAATGGATTTTGATACAAATTTGAATAAGAATTCTAGACATTAGAATCAGTATAATTATAATTGTAATCATTATGAGTGGACATTAAAGAAGTGCAGAATGGTTTTGTTTGAAGAATTGCTTTTACCCATCATGACTATAGTTTAAGTTAATATTGTTTTCACATATAAATAAAGACATTTACAAAAAGCTTACACCATTATTTATTATATTGTTTATAGTGTGTTAAAGATTTTGCTGTTTGTAGTATTTTTATAGGGTACTTATAGTTCTTTATAGAAATTAGTGTTTATAATGTTTATATAATGTGTTTATAATGTCTTAAAGGAATTAATGTTTACAGTGTGTTTATAGTTTTTTTTATAGTTGTTAAAGGAATTAGTGTTTATCGTGTGTTTATAGAGTGTAAAGGAATTGGTATTTATAAGATGTTTATAGGATGTTTATAGTAGTTAAAGGAATTAGTATTTATAATGTATTTATAACGTGTTTATAGTAGTTAAAGGAATTAGTATTTATAATGCATTTATAACGTGTTTATAGTAGTTAAAGGAATTACTATTTATAATGTATTTATAACGTGTTTATAGTAGTTAAAGGAATTAGTATTTATAACGTGTTTATAGTAGTTAAAGGAATTAGTATTTATAATGCATTTATAACGTGTTTATAGTAGTTAAAGGAATTACTATTTATAATGTATTTATAACGTGTTTATAGTAGTTAAAGGAATTAGTATTTATAACGTGTTTATAGTAGTTAAAAGAATTACTATTTATAATGTATTTATAACATGTTTATAGTAGTTAAAAGAATTACTATTTATAACGTGTTTATAGTAGTTAAAAGAATTAGTATTTATAATGTATTTATAACGTGTTTATAGTGTGTGAAAGGAATTGCTGACTATAGTGTGTTCATAGTGTGTTAAAAGGTTTGATGTTTAAAGTGTGTTTACAAAGGAATTGGTGTTTTGTATATTTTAATGCAGCCAGTTCTACCCTCAGTTACAGCCATTTTATTAGCATCTGCCGTAACACAAAGCCCATGTGGATTTTGCAGTCCGTCAATTTCTGACAGTAATATGTCACACAGTGTTCCATCAGAAGAAAATCGATATACGGTGTTAGCTTTTTCATCGGCCACATAGATGAAACCATTCGAGTCATGGCTTATGGCACGCGGACATTTGAAAGTAAATTTCCCCTCGCCCCAGGTCACAAAACGGACACGGCCCCTAAGATCGCAGCAGGTTAAGGAATTTGTTCCCAAGTCTGAAATCAAAATTGCTTTCTCAGAAATCACAGAAAGAAATAATGGACACTGGATCGGGGATTTGTTTGCCGAGATCTTATTGAAGCTGCTAAGGAGGTCGCCATATTGGTTTATGACGTCAATCCCTTTCGGTGACAAGCTGCTGCACACGAACCGGCCATCTTGTAACAAAGCAATGGATGCATATTTCTTACTGGTTGATATGCAGTGTTCGAGGGTTAACCTTTTACCTTGATCCCGAACGAAGGCAATCTGTTGACTGTATGGCAGGGTCACTGCTATTTCCTTCTGGTTGACCAGGCACGCACAGAAGGGGTCACTTACTAAGGAGATTTGAGCCACTAACTCGCCTTCTTGAGTGAACTTTTTCACTTTGATATTTGTAGCATCTGTCACGATGATATGACCATCGATCGTGAATGTCACACTGCTTGGTAACGACCGTTCTTCGCCCTCTTCCGGTCGATGTGCTTTGAACACGGAAAACAGGATTGGCCGGTCAGTTCGGGGTTGATCTTCATTATCACCCGGATCAAAAGATCGCTTGTTGGCAGGCAAGTTTTGATGAACATTTTTCGAATTCTGTGCCGATGATCGGTCGATTTTGGAAATCTTTATCTGACCGAAGGGTAAACCTTGCATTTTTTCAAAATTCTCGAGAAATCCCTGATTTATGTCAGCTGTAATATCAACGGTGTTGATCATTGAACTACTTTTTAACTGCGGAAGTAGTTTTATATCTTTGTTATCCACTGTGATCAAATCAGCATCATTTACATTGTGAAGTAGTTCGTTTATAAAACCTTTACTCGTTTTCAGCAAATGGATCTCTTTTTCGTGACTTTGTAGTATGTCTTGAAATTCTGTAACTTCAGCTTCGATCATTGTTTCCAGTTCTTGAATAAAACTTTTAGATTTGTCTTCCAACATTTGAACCAGTTCTTCGGTTTTCTGCCTGACACGTTTATTAAGTTCTTTTTTCTTTGAGTACAATTCTTCAATATTCGAGTGGATCCAATTCATATTGTTGTCTTTTGTCTTTAGTTGATTCTCAATTTTGTTTAAATTGCAACGATTTTTACTTTCTAATTCCATCGCCTTCTCCTTGATTGTCATCACCCCCAGACAGTTATTATGACTGTTCTTCAGACACAAGAAACAAGCATTCTTCGAGCAGGAAGTGCAGTAAAACTCCAACGATCTTCCTTCGTGTGAAGTGCAGGTTGGTTCCGGTACCAAACTTCCAACACTTACCATTCGCAATTGGTCCGATCCAACAACGAGGTGATGTGCGTTTGATGCTTTAAACGTCGTATGTATTTCAGCGCAGTTGGTGCATATTGGCTGACAGCAGTCGCGACACCAGCAGGTGGCCGTCATGGGCGAATTAATGTGAGATTGTTGGGTACACACTTCGCAGAGACGGGCGCCTTCCTTGACCTCTAGTGCTAGCAAAACGCGACGGGTGAAATCGTCAGTATCGAAATCGTTAATCCAAAGTGAAACTGATTTGAAAGTGTGACGTGGTATGACATCTTTTTCACAGATCGGACACGGAAATGATCGAAGCGCTTTCCATTTGATTCTTTTCTGTGCATCATTTTGTTTATGGCTTCCATTTATCGCTTGGCGCTTTTTTGGTTCCTTTTCGGAGCTTATTTCCTCAGACGTCGATCGTCTTATAATGGCCTCTCTCAGGCATTCTTCACAAAATGTGTGCCGACACGACAGCGTTCGTGGCTTCTGTAAACGATTCTTGCAAATCGGACAGCGGGCAAGTTCCTCATAAATCGAACCACCTTCGTTGTCCATTATGTTTTATTGAATAAAAATAGAAATTTGTTCTACAATGTACGGCAGATGAATATCTATTTTTTTTTTTTACCGAAAATGGCACCAAAACCTATTTGCCTCAGACACACACCTGGCCGGACGAAATTAAACGGTTGATAAATATGGAAAGACAACTCTACGAAAAATAAATTATCTGATAATTTGATACAGAAACATCTTAAAAGGCCATCTGCAAAGGTAATCCTCAAACACGAATAAATTATTTGTTAAATAAACGCTTAAGAGAGCATGGGTACAGAGGAATGCGTGGATATCCAAAAATTGTTACATAAATTAGCCTAAATTTAGATTGAGAATCGACCAGCTATTTATTTTGAGTAATCAAATTTTCTCTATTTATGTGCTTCCTCGCACCTAACCCACCGATTCGTCGCTACTGTTTTCCAAAGATTAGAAGTTCTTGGATAAAACTCTGTTCATTAAAATTCCGTTTAGTTTTAGGTAAATAAAAGGAAAAGGTAATTCCTTTGCAGTGATAATAGAAGATGAGATTTTGCTGTGAATGTTTTACAGGGAATAATCAGAGATTGGAGCTCAGTCGAGCATCATCCAAATAAATAATGGTATAAAAAGGACTTGCGACGACTTTTCCGCGAGGAAGAGGTTGTAGAGAAGATTCACATGCAAAGTTGATGTTTTTGTAGTGCACAGGACGTCCTAGTTTTTACATCACAGGTTGAAAACAAACATTCTGTACGGGAAGCGTTTTTCCGACTATTTTAAAGTCAACTTAGCCCTGTTTGACCCACCGAATCAATTCTGTTTCTCACAGTAGAATGCGATTAAAATAAAAAAGAGCTGCATTCTTTCTGTTTTCTTTTTTCCTTTAATGAAAAAGAAAAAAGAAAAGCAAAAAAGAACAAATAAAGAATTCCTTTCTTTCTTTCTTTCTTTCTTTCTTTCTTTCTTTCTTTCTTGCCGGTGAATGTCCAAATATTATTAATTTATCAATTAGTACCCGGTGATTTATGTAACAGTATCAGAACTTCTGTCTGTAAAAGTGAAAACTTATTCGTCTTCCTTATTTCTTACTAAGAAAAAAAAATTAAATATTGATTAGGACGAAATATTAAAATCGATGAAATCGATTGAGCGTGCTATTTTTCTTACAACCAATGTTTCTCATATTTGATTAATGAAAGAGATTTTTAAAAATCTAGCTCTTATTACTAAAGCTATTAATTACAAATATAAGGAAAGACAACTGTATTTACTTTATATATGCAATCGAATAATCGAAAATCGAAAATTAATCGAAATAAAAACCGAAATTTCCTTGTTTTATTGAATATATTACCGAATCAAATTAAGAGTGACGTCATGAGTCAGTTTTAGAAATTGATATTGACGACTGTAAAATGTAGATTTTAAAATCTCAGAAAACATACGATTCTTGGCGATAAAAATAGCAATTCTTTCCCCTTTGCCAGAAACATTGATCATGGAATGTGAGGAGTAAAGGACAAAATAAGAGAATCGAGATTCACGAAAAAAAAACAACCTAAGGTCACATTTCTAGTTTCTTTTTTTATTTTGCGTTTTCGTTTCGAATTCTTGAAACAAGAAATAAAATATGAGATTAAGTCGAAAGAAATTGTCACTCATTACTGTAACGATTCATTACTGTAACGATTCATTACTGTAACGATCCAATGAGAAAAACAAATCGAGATAAACTTTGAGTGAAAAGACGAAATAACCAAGGTGTCATGTATATATATATATTTTAAAAACAAAACGTTTTTTTTCGAAATTTTTACATTTACAATAAATTGCAGTTTAAAAAATGTGAATGTTCTATTGAGATAAATGATATTAATTTAACTGATTCGAAGTTTAGATATTTTAGTTTTAAATTAATATTTTAATATATGCATGTATACTGAGGTCGAATGATATTTGCTTGCAATAATTCAGCTGCTTATTTCATCTATATTTGTTTACTTTCGTTGTCATGAAAACATTGCCTATGGTTCTATTTTCGTTTGCTGAATAATGAATTATGGTCAATTTTGAACGTCCATATTTATGAAAGAGAGACGTGCCGGAAGGAAAGATGGCTTCCTCTGCATCATCATTTGCATGGTAGAAAATGTGGAGCTTAGTTATTGATGACAATTCGGAAATAGTTATTGATGACAATTCGGAAATAGTTATTGATGACAATTCGGTAATAGTTATTGATGACAATTCGGAAATAGTTATTGATGACAATTCGGAAATAGTTATTGATGAAAATTTGGTAATACAAGATGTATAAATTGGTACTGGTCTTTCTGGACGTAATGCTTGTAACAGACTTACATGCACTTCCGGTTTTCTCTCCTCGGTCCGTGACAGAAGGGTCCTTCTAGAATGAGTCAATTATTATTTTTGTCCCAATCCAGTGACCATTTTTTTTCTGATAAGAAATATATTTTTCATACTTTGGAAAATATACAGTTGCAGACAAATCTATTTTGATTCACACTGATTACATCAAAAATAACATTGGCTATGGGATAAATACAGATTTTGCTTGGAAAAAAAAAATCGATCTAAAAAAAAAAAATGTTTCTCCGGGATTTTTCTAACGTCACAGGAGGATTCAGGCTATCGGTTCTTAGCAATATAAACCCGGGTTAAGCACTGATCTGATGACCCCGAGAAAGGAGATCTACTTACTTGTTTATATGACGCCGAGTGTTACTAAATTTCCAGTGTTTTATGCTTGGTTGATTTTGTTCGATATTTTTAAACTTACCCGAGCAAATAGAAAATGATCGCATCCAACTACCAATCAACTCGTGAAGATCAGTATTTTCGATTTGTTTTCAAATGATGAAAAGGTAAAACCCGATTTGAATGTCAGTTAAACAAATAAAACGGATCCGCGTAACAGATAAAGTACTTGGTAAAATCCATTCGGAGGTTCAATCTTCAGTGCGGGTGATACTCAAGATACAATTGTGAATTACTTAGGACCTACCCGGTCATGGTTCACAGAACAAGAGCATACTACATCCGTGGATTAAATCAATGGTTCCGTTCGAAATTCCGTGCAGATTCCCGAGTTCGACAGATAGATTCCCGAGTTCGACAGATAGATTCCCGAGTTCGACAGATAGATTCCCGAGTTCGACCAGATACACCTAAAGAAGGTCGGAAGGTACATCGGCTGAAACATTGTGCGAATAATACTCAAGATAAGAACAGTAGTCCGAATAATCCAAATAAATACGAAACACAATCCGTTGTGTGTTTTAAGTCGGAGAAAATTTACGAGTTTTGAACTTGTAATCACGTGCTGGTGGGTTGTACTTATACGGGTGACACCTATGACTAACCCTGTCGATTGTCATTCAGCTGGAGTTAATTGCAAGTTGCGTGCGTCTCTTTTACTTTTTATCTTCAGTGTGTGTCAGATTTGTCGACCCTATTACGGTAATGATAGTGCGGGGGTGAGTCCAGAGAGCGTGGGGTACGTCTGAAGCAGTGGACTAATTTGAACCGAGTCGCAGTGGAATGTCTAGGAAGGGAAGAATAAACAGCACAGGGATAGAATGAACCTGGAAAATGTCACACACACACACACACACACACACACACACGCACGCACGCACGCACGCACGCACACACACACACACACACACACACACACACACACGCACGCACGCACGCACGCACGCACGCACGCACACACACACACACACACACACACACACACATACACACACACACACACACACACACACACACACACACACCTAGAAGAATGATGTTTACCTTCTAAAGCCAGATACTTCCGTGAAAATAACTGAATCCTTTCGGTTATCAGTATAAAAAAATGTATACAAACGATTAATTAAGTTTAGTATGATATAATTTATTCTACTTCAAACAAGTAGCTTAGCTGGTAGTCCATGGGACGCCAATCACAAGTGCATGGTTTTGAATTTCGTTATGTCTAGCAACACTGATAATGTACACATACACACACATACACTATTCACTTTGTTTTTGTGTAGTAACATATTATTTTTTTTTCGTAGTTATTCCCCCTAATTTAAACTCCCCTTCAAGAATAGCACTCAAGAGCTAAGTTTCTAAATAAAGCAATACGGCAAAATTCCCTCCCTTGATTGGTTGATCACTCCACGGAGGCAAACAGTACAATGTCAAGAACGGCATCATAATTGTTGGAGACACGAGTAGAGCAGACGTTCAACACCAACGTTCCTGTGATGCTGGAAACTCACCTCAGCCACTGACAATTATGCACTTTAGGTTAGAATTTCGAACGGAACACTTTATTTAATTCAAAGGGAGACAATGCTTTCGTTTCGGCAATCATGACTGGGTAGAAGTAAATTGTATTTATGGCTCGTCTATATTCACTGCAAACAATTCTAGTACGAATTTTAGGAACCTTAAAACTTATTTTTATTTCTAGATATCAGTATTATTATTACATATTTTTCTCTTTCTCTGTCTGTCTGTCTGTCTGTCTGTCTCTCTCTCTCTCTCTCTCTATATATATATATATTGTATAGGGAGGAGGTGGATTATATATTAAAACAGTTATATATGTTATATACTGAGGTGGGATATTATTTTGTTCTTATAACGGGATTCGAAATAAACGTATAAATTTTATGAATTGTTTGTTTAGTCAGAGGATATGATATTGACGTATAAGCTGAGTAATGTTGTATCAGAGAGATAGGTATATATTACAGTTCATATTACATAAGTTATCATTTTTTATAAGAAGAATAATGTTTCATGAATTCTTTCTTCATGAGTTCTTCTATCTTCCTGCTGAGATCCGTGACGAACCATGAAATGACCAACACCATCCAATTGAGACATCTATTCTTCCTTCTTCTGTGAACCCACAGAACAACACTTCATATTTTTAAAATATAAACTTATTTCAGTTGTCTCAAATGGTCTTCACATGGTCTACATTTCCTGTCTAGATGCTTATTCTACCCAGCCTCGCTTTCTGGCCATCTGTTCACTCCCGTGACCAAGCTCCAACTCTCCCGTCTGTTTACTCTCGTGATCAAACTCCAACTCCCTTCAACTGACTAAACTTCCCGACCTCCTGACCTCAGTTCCGCTACGTCATCATTTAAAAAGCACACGTTTCCCTTACGTGTGAACTTTCCACGTCTGTCTGCCCAAGGTTATTTTGTTTGTATTTAACCTAGCTAATTTATATAAACATCACCAGAAAAACCCATTGCTACACTTTATTCTATAAACAATAGATAACTCCCGATATAAACTATTTTAACAATATCATTGAATAGATAGATAATATATAGATAGACAGACATATCGATAATAACTAATTAACTTTTAACAATGTTGATTATCCAACATATATCTATATCTATATCTATATATATGTCTCTGTCTGTCTGTCTCTCTCTCTATATATATGTATATATAAGAGCAAATAGTTAATAAAACATGTTAAAAAACACTTTGAAAAAGAGTTAAAAACATATTTAATCTGAAAAGGAAACACTTAATAAGTGGATAGTCCTTAATCCGCGGAGTTTCTAAGAAATACTTTCCTTCTCATCAAAGGGTAGGAATTAGCAAAATGCGGGATCGGATTTTGCATACAAAAGTATTTGATGAAACTGCAAATAAGTCAAAGATCTTACCTGATAAAAAGTGAAGCAGAGGGAATATGGTGAAGAAAAAGGTGATTTCACGTGAATGAATAGTCTGGTGAAAGGTAAATTATCCAATGCCTGTAAAAGCCAAAAATGTAAATCCAAGAAAGTTAATTAAATTTCCATTCGCACAAGTAAAATCCAAGCAAATGATGTAATTGGAAGATGGTTCAAAATAATCCAAACGGCCGAAATCCATGGAATAATTTAAAAATATGTACAAGGAAAAGGGTGAAAAATTCCAATAATATTAATAAAAGAAAAATAAGATATGCATTTGACACGGCTGCCGACACAAAAAGTAATTAAGAAAAATCAGTGAAGAAAAAGAGAAAAAAATCAGTGAAGAAGAAGAAAAAATTAAATGGTGATAGAATTAACTATAAAATAGAAAAGCAACTGTCAAAATAACCCAGACAAAATGACGATAAAATGCGCGAAAAATATAGGGCAAAAAAGAGGTCAGCTTAAATGTACAGGTTATTACTTAAGAAAATGTCAGCAAGACACTAAATGGAAAAATAAATAAAGAAATAAAAATATATAAATAATAAATAAAAAATAAAATAAAAAATAAAAAATAATTCTTTTTAACATGTTTTATTAACTATTTGCTTTTATCCCTATTTGGTTTTATCGAGCTTTTACATCTGGTTAAGATTAATTTATAAATATTAATTCTTTTATATTTATAATATACTTTAGTTTTACCATCTTGGATCATTTTGGTAAGTTTACTTATAATTTTATTATATATATATATATATATATATATATATATATATATATATATATATATATATATATATATATATATATATGTACTTTTTTTAAAAAGGCTTCTAGGTTTAGGCTTCTTTTCATAGGGTCCCGATTTCGAATCTCGCTAGATTCAGCCACTCTGACGAACCGTAGACGATGAAATACGTGTCAGTGGATAATATATATGCCGCTCCCCATTTGGTGGTACTAAATTGGTAAAAGGCAAAATTATTCCCAACTCGCATTTAGGAAAAAATGCACTTACGTATAAATAATTGAATTCATTCAAAACGTATCTCGAGCAAAAGCAAATAATATATATATATATATATATATATATATATATATATATATATATATATATATATATATATATATATATATATATTATTTGCTATATATATATACGTTATTATATATCTATATATAATCTATTATTCACTAGAAGATAGACCCGACGTTACTCGGGATTGGATGATAATGATCGAATGTTTCACACTCTCATATTTTTATTCTACTCGAAATCGCTCATTTTTCGATTGATTGTTGAGGACCAGTCCTGATGCACTTGGAGGAAGCTTTAAGTTCACAATACATTGTATTCTACATTGCACTGTAGAGAACCTAGTGTTGATTTTATAAAATTATTTTAACACTTGTTTGAATGGAAATTTAAAATGCAAAACTCAAGTATCATGATTCAATTGTGCACTAAACAGAAACATTCATTTCAAACGCGTCCCTGTTAAATCACAGAACCTACTGTTAATTCTATACGCCTGACATTATTACTTGTGCGGTGATAATGTCTTAAATTTAACTTTAAAATGAAAAAGTCAAGTATCATGGTGCAATTGTGCTTTAAGCAGAAACATTTATTTCGAACGCGCCCCTGTTATATCAAATAACGTACTGTTGCTTTTATATGTCACATCTTTCGGCTTGTGTGTTAATAAAACTTCTCAAATGCACTTCTGATGTTAGGCTGTATAAGGCGTAAACTTAAGTCAAAATCGCCTGTTCCTTCTTTTATCGGATTATTTCGATCATCGATTATCGATAATTATTGAAGACATTCCGATACAAAACCTACATAAGAAGGCTGCCAGGCATATAACATACCTTCGTATGAAATGTCATAAAAATCAGCTACGCCGTTTTCGAGTCCAAATGGAACGAACTCACACAGACACACACGCAGACACACGCAAACACACGCACATAGGAAAAGTTTCTTTTTATATAATAATAGAGATTATCTATATATTATCTATTATTTATAATTATACAATATTATACTATATTACTTAGAATTTCTACCGAATCATGGCGAGAGAATAATACTCTGCGAATTATGTTCTAAATTTTCTGCAGATTCCCGAATTCGACATAAAGATTCCAGATTTCAACAAGATGAAACTGAAGAAGGTTGGAAGTTACATCGACCGAAAAATTGTGCAAATAACACTGAAGATGAGAACATTAGTTTGAAGAATATGAATAATACGAAACAAAAAAAATCAAGTTAAGTCTCTTTCTATTTGGTACTTGATTAATGTCAAAGTGACTTTGCTAAAAAAAAAAAAAATAAAAAAATAAAGATGAAATAGATTTTTCAATCATCAATTATCCTTTTTATACAAGAAAACCAAAAGAGGATGAACCTAGAATTAATAAAAAAAAATCAAGCAAAAAAAACAAAAAACAAAAAAAAAACAAAAAAAAAACAAAAACAAAAAAGAACAACAAAAAGAAAACAAACAGACTATGTGTAAACTTCTCGTCTGACGTTAATCTCTGTCTAATCTCGTTGCTGAAATGACGAGAAACATTCTTCAATAATCTTCCCAATGATTTTAAGTCTTAACATTAAATTCTTAGTGACTTGAAACGAAGAAATCTCGTATTCTGAAAGCTCATTACAAGAAAATAACGAAAAGGAAAATGCTTAGCAGTTTTCAAGATGCGTCCATTTAAGTCGTATATACATATATTTATTATAAACATTAATAATTATTTTTTTCATACCTATAGACACTAGTGTTTCAAGCTCTCGCAATCATCAGTGTAGAAAGTGATAACTCTGCTGGTCGGGAGATTTGAACACAGTCACGAAGTCAACATGGCTATGACGTTACCTCTTGGCCATCGACATCTTTTTCACGAAAATTAAAAAGAAATTGTTTAATTTCTTTTTAATTTATAAGCATATAAATGCCAAATGCGGGCATAACATAGTAAACAGTAAGTTGGAAGTTGTATATCGCTAGTTGATTGCTTTTTGATAATTCCCTAGAGAGGGTTCAACTTAAATTTTCTTAAAGTGGCTTATAATTATAAATATTAATAATTATACATATTATTCATTTTCATTGTTCTATTTAGCCGAAATTTGCAAATAATTCATCAAGTGAAACACATATGTCTATGTAGCACTATCACCGCATCTCACTGTTCGTTTTTGAGTTACAGTTCTAATTCTATATGCCATTAACAGCGAGTAAATATAATTTTTTGGAAAAACAAAACGTAAGACCTACGCTTATGTAAAATATCGTTTGGTGACATTGCCGTGGTTACAAGCATTGCTTACTATCATTTGAAACTGGACACTTGACCAACGTATACAATTTTGTTTGTCATTAAGTCGTCAACATACGTTTTCCGAAATTTTGGAAACCACCTAAAATGGAATCCTCCAGTAACATCTAGGGGGCTATCACCACGCCAGGGCATTCTTTCTTGCCTTGACAAAATCGAAAAGCAATTTTACAAAATAGTGCGAGGTGATCACTTCACGTCTCTACAGCCCTTTTCATGCGATGTGTTCGACTTTGTGCTTCGTTTCTCGATTAAAACATTCACAGCAAGAACTCGTTTTCCTACCACCATTGCAAAAAACTTTCCTTTCATTCACATGTGTACTTAAAACTAAACAGAATTTTCATCTACAGAGTTTCTTTCCAAGATCTTGCTATATGTGGAAGATATTACTTTGGAACTATTTCCGTGCAGAGTACATCATAGTTATCTTCAAATTCAATGTAAACAAATACATGTCGGTCGTTTCTTCCATCTTTTAAATGAATTGCTAGCTACAGAAATTCATCTTCCAAAGATACTATCTCCATTTATCAAATCGATGAAGTCACTCACAAACATAGTCACTATGAGAAATGTAAGATAGGAATCAAAATACGAGCACAATCTAAAAAGTGCGCATATGAAAAATCATTAGCATTTTGGCTAAGAGCAAAATATAGTATCTGTTCAGATACTACACTTAACCTTTTCTGTCCTCTGTCAATGAAGGAGAAATCCTGGATTGAGGCAAGTTTAATTTTATTCCAATCTAGCGTTACACACGTTTACACACGTTACACACGTTTACACACGCGTTAACATGTCGACACTTAGGACCCAACACGTTGTAGTAGAGTATGTCGCAATGAACATAGGACAAATAATAACTCGACCCACTTTTTCGTTACAACAATGACATTTATTTCCGAGTACTTTCATCAATAAAACGTGATCGTGCTCCTTCTTTCTGACCTCGATCCTCTCGAACGTGATTGCCGATCTGTGCACACGTTCTTTTTATATTTTCTTTTTCTTTACCGTGATGTCACTTCGCACACAGCTCAACATTTGCGTGCAGCAACCATACCCATCCGCGCTCTGTTACACGAATTTAAAGTATCCATTACAGAGCTGGATCTCCCTCCCTAAAATAACGATCTAATGTAATCACAGTATTCCACGAATGGGCGGATGGCGGCTTTGCAGAGTAATAAGATACGGGCATGCGTCAAAAGATTTCTAGCACGGTAGAGGGTGCCTACCTGCCTTGCAGCCACCTTGGCAATATCTTTATTTGCAATTGTTTAAATTCATATTTTCTGTGAATGTTAAGTTGAAGAGTTTAAATGATAGAATCTCAGATAGCTCTGGCAATCGATGGTTGAAGGTGTTTATCATAGGTGTTCAAAAAAAGGAGCTTTGATTCAGTAGCATCTATTTACACCCCATTCCACTCTAAACTGGGGGGGGTCATTTTCTAACAGTAACATTTCCCTGGATATGTGTGCGTTTGTATTTTGCTCACGTTTCTAGAATAGAGTGTGGTGTTATAAGCAAATATATTCATCTCAGACACAATCGCGTCACAGAGATCGTTTATGAAAACCAGGAGCAATAATGGTCAAAAGACCGACCTTTGAGATACACCCGCATTAATGTCATGGTATTTAGAAATATAGTCATCGAAAACAACCTGGATCTTTGCTTTGGCTTAGAAGGATTTGATTATATTCAATATTCGGCCAATAATACCGTACAAACTCATTTTCTGTTATGACCCTATTTTAGGGGTCACAAGGAAAACAGAACACCTATTGACAAGAACATGGAAATGTGAGGGTTGTTAGTACAGCCGACGAAGGTCTTGGCTTGTTCAACGAATATCAACTTCCACCAAACGGCTTTGTCTTCCGGTATTTATTGTGCATGGATCAGTTCATTCATAGGTAACACAACATTTTCATAAGAACATGCTCATATCAGCTCTTGTCAAACACTTTGAATATATCAAGTGCTACTATCTTAGCTTCGTCAAATTTGTCCAGTGTGTGGTATATACATCTAGAGATAACCGTTAGAATATCTGCAGCAAAACCATCTTGCCCAAAATCCATAAGACGTTCAGCGGTCACGAGATGGTAACAAGACATTCAGCGATAACAAGATTATCACTTGATTGATTAATAATTCAAAATATTTAGCAAAAGAGTAGAAGTTATTAAAGAAAAAAGTAGCTTTGTAGCATTAAATTTGACTATCCATTTTTAGAACTTGGATGCCTACCGGAGTAAACTTGAATTCCTACAGCAAAGAACTTAAATGCCTGCTAGATACTATATTCAATTGTCTAAGGTTTGTCTAGAAATGGGGTTGTGAGCATAACATACCATGAGAATAATCTCGTTGCTGAAATGACGAGAAACATTCTCCCATAATCTTCCCAATGATTTCAAGGCTTAACATTAAATTCTTAGTGACTTGAAACGAAAAAATCTCGTATTCCGAAAGCTCATTACAAGAAAATAACGAAAAGGAAAATGCTTAGCAGTTCTCAAGATGCGTCAATTTAAGTCGTATATATATATATTTATTATAAACATTAATTATTTTTTATACCTATAGACACTACAAGTAAACACTGACTAAACATTCAAAATAAAATAGTATTCGCAGTCCAAATAAGATCATCTCGGTATGGTTACCAAAAACTGGCTTATACCAGCAATAGTGCACCGTCTCTTAGATATTGTTTATCGTAAACTGTATACTTCACCAGAATAGATGAATTCTTGTCCTGAAATCCGATGAGATCAAGAGACCACAACAAAGATAAACTGATCATTTGAGTAGAATGGAATTATGTTTTTCAATTCTTTACTAACTCAACATCTGAGAAGTAGATGAGAATTTTAATAGAATTGTATTCGAATTTCAATAGAATTTTAATAGAATTTTAATAGAATTGTATTCGAATTTTAATAGAATTTTAATAGAATTTTAATAGAATTGTATTCGAATATCATATAATCAAGTGTTAGCACCAGGAAGGGGCCCCTTGATTTCTGAGAACTTCGGCTAAAGTAAAATGAAACAAACAAATAAACAAAAAACCCCACCAAAAAAACTGGGGGTCATTTTCGAAAAATTCATATACATACAATAGGGACAAACTGAAGGTTGCCAACATCAATAAGTGAAAGTGCTGTCGGATTCTAACGTGTCACACTCAGATCGTCGGTATATATCGTCATGCACTTAACCACAGTAATCTCCTGCGTTTTACAATAAAAATCCTGTTTAATTTTTCAAGAATTACTTACATACTTCAAACTTAATAATATCCCACCCAACAAAAAAAAAGTTTTATAAATAAATGCAAAACTCGAGCCGTCGTAATAATAATGATGATGATGATGATGATGATGATGATGATGATTTTAACGTCCATTTTAGATGCTGGCATGTGTTGAACGACGTTTAGAAATTGGCTCTCAAGCTAATCTATTTGATTTTCTTTGGAAGTCATTACCTTATTTGAGGCAAAGAATTTCCATAGGCCGGATGTCATTGATGAGGCCAACCCATTGAAGTGATAAAGAACAGTGCACTCATCTTTACATGATTGCCATACAAGTTTCTATTTACAATACTTTCCCACGGAACAGAGTTAGACACCAGGGTCATTTTTAACGTGGAGAAAAGGAACAAAAATTAAAAATCTCCCCAGTCGTGAAAGATTGCTCCGCCACCAAGAGAGAACAAGAAATTGAAGTGCAGCATCTGGAAAACAGATGCTACATTTTGATCTTGTCCCGAAACACATGTTAATTACACTTGTTTCGCTAATATGCAAAGAACTTGACTGCATAAATTTTAGAAGATTAAGATTTCTCGAAAAATACGTGTGACTGATCAGCTGTCCGACAAACTGATAAAATAAGCTTCACATAGTAAAGTTAGGACGTATCTAAAAAGCAGAGAGACGCTGTAATCTCCCTTTAATCCCCGTTAAATAATCCCGGTATGAAATAATCCGCAATCCGACTGCAAACATTTCCTGCATTTTTCTACCGATTGATGCATCTCTTCAAGAAGAATTCAAAAGTGTATTTTAATAGAAAATCTTCGTCGTGTCTTAGACCTTCTTAAAATGATTCTCATAACTGTATCGGATGACCTCCATCCTCACCCTTCCGAAAATGCGTACCCCCTCCCTAAAAATTGTTTACTTCTCCGTACTACAAATTAATTAGCTGCCCCCACCCCAAATTCTGTGTTTCTCCTCCGCTCCCTCCAAAATATGTGAGCCTATGCTTTCCAAAAAATATGTGCCTCCAAATGGTGTAATCCTTCGCGCGCAAAACAAAACAAAACAAGACAAAAAAAACGTGCGTCTACCCACCACAAAAAGTTGGGTGTTTCTCAATCAAAATCGGGGGCCTCTCCCTCACCCAATTGTGTGTCTCTTCCCATCACAAAAAATTGTGTCTCTCAACCAAAAAATTGAATACCTCATCACCACCGAAAAAAAAGCGTTTGCCTCTCCTCGCCACAAAAATTATGTGTCTCTCAAACAAAATTGAGAGCCTCGCCCACAAAAAGCTGTGTGTCTCTCACCAGCACAAAAAATTGTGTCTCCCAACCAAAATTACCCCCAAGTATGTGCCTCACCTCACCACAAAAATAATTGTGTCTCTCCACCAAAATTGGGTGCCTCCTCCTATAAAAATTGTGAGTCTCTCCCCACCACAAAAAATTGTGTATTTCTCTCCATCACAAAAATTGTGTATCCCTCAACCAAAATTGGTTGCCTTCCTCCAACGTGTGTCTCTCTCCCTCCAAAATGTCACGAACGGCATCATAAACGATCAACATCCCTTCATACAAAAACTGTGAAAACGGGTGGAGACAACAGAATTATCTAGATTCTAAAATATCATTGTTTTGTTCTATCTGGTGTTGACCAGGGGCAATAAATATGGGATTACAGTATTACATTTAAAACGGATAGATACAGTATCCTAATTACATTTTTTTCAGCACAGGTAAACAAGAGAGATGAATAGGTTGGACAAAGGACAAAGAAAGGGGACGACAGCAAAAGAAGAAGGAAAGAAACTGAAGAAAGAGAGAGAGAGAGAGAGAGAGAGAGAGGAAAAGATAGAAATTTTAACATACAGATGTTACACATAATTTCAATTCTATCTAATTTTATATGGGCCCGAGCAACGCTGGGTACCCCTGCTGGTCCAAATAAACTTTAGTCTATGACTGATTTGTCAACCAAGTTTCAGCTCGTCTTTTCTAATACCTCTTTTGGCACTGCTCTAGTATAGTCTCCTTCATCTCAGTTCAGAAATAATACTCTACTTTCAAACGCTGTAAACTACCCAGACTTTGTCTACTCCAACTCAGTTCTGAGTACAAGAAGAAAACAAAATCCGTACGCAACAAGATGTTATGGCGCTATATTACAAAAAATAGCATTATAATAATAAAAAAAATGATAAAAGGAATAAATACCTGGGCATTATCGCTAGTAATATATTTTGGAGCTTTCATAAACTGAACAAAAGAATTTCAGCATCTGCATCAGAGAACCAGGAAACTAATAACTATGCACAATGCACCGCACTCGAAAAATCATACTGACCGATTCTGTATAGAAAGAAGGTAAAAAGTTATAATATACATCGAATAAAAACAGCACCAGCAACCCGTTAATGGGAGCTAAAAAAAGCGGACCCAGCCAATAATTAAATGAAAAATAGTACAACAGACCAGTAATGTGTGAATTTTGACGATATGTATATCATGTTTGAATGAGAAATTTGAAATTCTAAATTTTAAAGACTACCCAAACCTATTAAACCATAGAAATGAAATAGCAAAAAATTGTATACATAGAATAAATTCTACTTTAGAACAACAACACAAGCAAAAAAAAACATAAATAAATAAAAATAAATAAAATAATTAAAAATTAAACCAATACCTGAAACAGAAATTATTATTATAAATTGTATTATGATATTGCTACGAAGTCGCCAAACTAATCAAGAACATTGATTCCAGTAAAGCTACTGTCCCAGACGGCATTCCAATTATAGTGTTGAAAAAGCTTCGACTAGAACTTGTCCCCATACTTACAAAACTGTTTAAGCGTTGCCTTAAAGAGAAGTGCTTTCCAACACCCTGGAAAACCTCGTCAGTATGCCCTGTATTTAAGAACTCAGGTGATAAATCATCCCCCTCTCAGTACAGACCAATAAGTCTCTTGTGAGTCATGAGTACGTTACTGGAATCCATATTAAATAAAGAAGTAGTCAACCACCTCAGCAGAAATAACCTCCTTAGTGATATGCAATATGGTTTCCGTTCTGCTAGATCTACAGCTGATGTGCTAACAGTTATATCCCATAGGATTAGTGAATTTCTCGACAAAGGCTTCCTTTTTAGGGCAATTGCTCTTGACATATCAAAGGCCTTCGATAAGGTTTGGCATAAGGGCCTACTTCACATGATTTCCAGCTACGGTATAACTGGAAATGTTTTCTCAATAATTAAATCATTTCTCTCTGATAGGCTCATAAGAGTAGTTGTTGATGGGCAGAAATCTGAGGCCCAGAGTATTAATGCTGGAGTCCCTCAGGGGTCCATCCTGATCTACATCGATGATCTTCCAAAACACATACTAAATTCATTCGTTGACATCTATGCTGATGACACGACCATCTACGGCAACACATCAAAGGCCGTTAATGACGAAGTTCTCTCTGATTCCCTCTCCTCTAATCTTGAGCGCGTCGTTCAGTGCGAGAAGAGATGGCTGGTTACTTTTAATGCATCTAAAACCAAGCTCCTAACTTTACATCATCAACGCTCTGTTCCTCATCTAGCATCAATTGAAATGGATGGCTCTCGTCTTGGGGAGGCTTCATGTTTTGACAAACTCCTGGGTTTGACCTTTACTCCTGATCTGAAATGGAACACGTATATAAAGTATGTTGCCCGGGCCGCTGGGAAAATGGTAGGATCCTTCTACCGCTCCAGAAGATATCTCACTACTGATGCAATTCTCTATCTATATAAAAGCCAAGTACGCCCAAGGATTGAATACTGCTGCCATGTCTGGGCAGGAGTTGCTAAAACAGCCTATCCTGCCTTGACAGAGTACAAAATATACTTCGTGGCTTAGTGGGGGAGACCCTTTTCTCTTCCCTGCAACCTCTCTCCCACAGAAGAGACATTGCGAGCCTCTTTGTTTTATCGTTATTTCCATAGCAGGTGCTCGTCTGAACTCTAATCTCTGGTCCCCCCTCGCCAATCCTTCATGATAAACGACCCTCTAACTAAAACCACTGTCATTAATTTCCCCCACTCTTTATCTGTGCCTAAATCAAAACGTAGATTCCATGAACATAGTTTTTTTATGAGCAGTGCACGCCTGTGGAATTCTCTTCCGTTTTCCTGTTTTCCACCTGACTACAACTTGGAAGTCTTCAAGTCCAACATAAACAAATTCCTGATTAATTGCCCCTTAAGTAAGACACTTTATCAAATCTCCAATACCAACTATTACTACGAGATTATTCCATTGATTATTGTACACAAAATAACCCTTATCCCCGAGTGGCTTACGGGCCTTGATAAGCGGTGATTCCCATGTAAAAAAAGGTCACCTATTAATCTAACACATTCACACAAAGGTTGTGTTAACCCTTTTACAAAACAGAGCAAAAGAATAGGAAGTAAAAGTCAGTAAAATCTTTGTTTGAGAGAAGTTCCGTTATTGGCTAATGAAAACATTCACCCGTTGGAGTGCATAACAAGGGATATCTGATTACTTAACTAGCTAATCTAAATACCACGAGTTTCCCATTTTTAATACCACGAGTTTCCCATTTTTAAGCTTTCGATCGAACTCTTGACTTCTCTCACTCACTCTATCTTTGAGCCATGTTGTCATATTCATTTCTATCAGTTCCCACAGTCGAACTCACCTTCGAGGTCACTAAGCTAATCCCGACTGAACCCGTTTTTCATTTGGTTTCTCCTCGATCAACGGTTAACAAACAGCCTCCGGATGGCGGCTAGTTTTTTTTTTTACTTGTACTTTATATATAAGAAGTCGATTTGTTTTTGTTGCTCATGAACGTTTTCTTTCTTCTTTATTCTTCTGACTTAAGTCGAGCCTGCACACCAGAATAGAAAAGAGAAAAAAGGAAATCGTATCGACCCGACGAGAAATAAACAAACAATAGTCAGCGAGTCAATCCATTAACTAGCGTTGTTTGCACGGTTTAATGAGGGACTTGTAATGTAAAAAAAAATAGATCATTGTTCCACTTAAGTGCTACCATTGTTTCTTTTTTTCTCTCCAATAAGTATTTCGTTCAATCGTTTTCTTATTCTTACCGACAAGAACTAGTTGTATGTGAAAGAAAGTGAAAAAAAATCAATCGAGATTCAAGGCATACCAGTACGCTTTTTAGCAATAAGGCGTAAGTTTCAGTACTGACACGAAAAGGATACCAAATTCTCTGTAGCGTTTTGTTTACCGAGTAGAACAAAACCAACTATTAAGGTTAACTCCTCACATTAAAGACCGATGAAAACCTATTTGATCAGTAAATAAGAAAACAAAATAATATGCTTTCTGAATTTTTGAGATAAGGATTAATTAATTTGAGTTATTCGGACTACAATTCTCATCTTGAGTGTTATTTTTATAACGTTTCGGCCGATGTAATCTCTGGCCATCTTCAGGTATACCTAGTCGAACTCGAAAACCATTATGTCGAACTATGGCCCGTGGGTTTTTTTTGGTTGGTTTATAGATGGAGAAGGGGTGAAGGAAATGAGGCCATAGAGGTCACAACAAAGAATACATTTAATTGACAACGTTTGAAGTATGTAGAATCTGACTCCATGCAATTAAGGACAGACGAATATTGAAGGTTGAGAACCGGTTTTATTTATTAATGACAGTTTTAATTAGAAGAGGTAAAGTGTTCGTAGGATGTTTGTAGGTGTGTATGCATTGATAAGGAATGAACTTTTGTAGGCTTGTATAATTTAACAAAGAATGAATGTTCGTAAGCGTGCTTATCTTTTCGGACGATGGGGGTGGTAAGTGGGTGGCCGGTCGTGCTACTGTCGGTGATATGTGTCCTGGCTTTTAACTTGAAAGCGGCGACTTCTTTCATCAACAGCTAGCAGCACGGCGTCTTCGCCTCTATGTTTTTCTCCTTTTTTTTTTCTTTGGTTTGTGTGAATTAGGCATTGTTTAGAATTGAAGGCGTTTTGGTCCATAACATGAGAACGTAGTCGGCTTCAGTTCACTGGTGCCTTATTTCTTTTTCTTCTTCATCTCTTTAGGTCGGGTGGGAGAATCCGTCCGTGCGTTCACTGACGCAGCAGGGCGAATCTCCTCCTCCTCCTTTTTGGTCCCCTCATTTTATAGTGGCAAACCGGCCCCCAGTGACTGTGATATTTTAGGCCTTATTTTTAGGCGCGGAGCTCTGCCATTGGTTGATAATTATTTTGTGGCTATCTTATTTTTTTTCTTCCTAAGCGGAAGCGATGCGTGGAGCTATGTGCAAACGACGATTTTTTATTTTGTCTCTCATGGTGGATGCGTTAACATCAGATTGGCTGCCAATTCTCATCATGTTCCCACAGAACTCAAGAATCTGCATAGAATTTCGAACGAAACCCTTTATTTAATCAACGATATCTTGTTCCATTATAACCATGACCGGGTAGAAATCTTAAATAATTTCGCAATTTTATTCTTAGTATCGCTCGCACTGAGAATTGAACCTTCAACCCCCAGAAGACCTCAAGTTAGAACTAAATTTTACCAAGTACTTTATCCGGTATGTCACGCATAAATAAGAACAATCTCCGTGGATTAAATAAATTCCTAATTTGACAGAAAGATTAACATATTTTGGTCGACCCCGATTTTCCTCAGTGAGTAATAGACATGGATATTTTTTCTTCGTTGTTAAGATGTAACGACAAATGCCGGTGACAGCCGATCTCGTCTGGTGTCAAATGGAAACAGTTATATATATATTATATATATTATATATATTATATATATATATATATATATATATATATATATATATATATATATCATCATATCTTATCGCAATAGAAATCAACCCATCGCATGGCGGTGCTGTTTGCCTCCGTTAGGTTTTGGTTTGAGCAATGAAGACCCAATCGGTAGTTCTCCCTAAGGTGGTGCATCGTTTTTACCTCTCCACATGGGCATAAAGGTGAGGTGTCTAGGCCCCACTTGTGGAGATTGTCTTTTGTTTTGCCTACTTTGGCTCTGTCTCTATTTAGAGTCACCCAGTTTTTTCTACCAAGGTTTGAACCCTGGGGGAGTGTTTCTTTTGGGTCTGGTAGGGCTTCATTTTTATTCCTGCTGTTATAGTCTCGCCATCGTTCCATCCTATAGGAGGCAGCTTGCCTGGGACCGATTTCCTCTATATTGATGAAGTTACTGCGAGATTTTAGTCTTTGTCTCACTAATTGGTGGCCAAAACAGTGAGTGCCTGTGGTCGTTAAGCTATTTGTACCGTTCTATTCTGGTGATGACTTCTCGCCTGATATGTGGTGGTGGAATACCAGTTAGGCAGTATAGAGCTGGCAAGGTAGTTGGTCTTAGGGCATCAGTTATGATCCGGTATGCCATGTTCAGCTCTACATCAATTTTATGGGCATGGCATGATCTTGCCCATACTGGGCCACAATGCTCCGCTGTGGAATGGCACAGTGAGAGAGCTGTTTGCCTCAGTGTTTTGGGGTCGGCACCCAAATTGCTGGTGGCAAGCTTACTGAGAAGGCTGTTTCGTGATGACAGCTTGCCTTTCAGTTTGGTAATGTGTTTTCTAAAATAGAGTATTCTGTCCAGAGTTACCCCCAAGTAGACTGGGAAAGGTTCATGTGTAAGCATGTTGTCATTTCACATGACTCTTAGTCTCCGATGTGCTTGGTGATTATTAAGATAAAAGGCGCAAACCTGGGTCTTGTTTGGGTTTGCATTTAAGTACCACTTTTTGTAGTACCTAGAGAGAGTGGCTAGGGCATCAGAGAGTCTTTCTTCTATGATGTCAAAACTATTTGTCTGGGTGGCGATGCATAGGTCATCGGTATATATATATATATATATATATATATATATATATATATATATATATCTTTGTATATTTGGGTATTGTGGTTGGTCGTTAGTGTAGATATTGAATAGGGTTGGAGCCAAAACTGAACCTTTTGGGAGGCCATTGTTTTGGATAAACCATCTACTCTTTTTGCCATCCATCTTAACATGAAAACGCCGATTACTAAGTAGACATTCAATTATGCTCACCAATGCTGAGTTTTGTATCATTTGGGCTACTTTTAGTATGAGTGCCCTATGGTTGACAGTGTCATAAGCTGCTGTAAGGTCTACAAACACATTGCCTGTTATTTTTTGGTCTCAAATCCATCCTCAACGAATTGGGTCAGGTTTAAAATCTGGCTACAACATGACCGACCTGGTTTAAAGGCAGCTTGGTCAGCTGAGAGTTGTTCTTCCACTGTTTCCGTTATTTTGGCAAGTATCCTGCGCTCATATAATTTATAGAGAATGCACAGTAGGGAGATAGGTTGGTAGCTCTTAGGTGATGTGGGGTCTTTTCCAGGTTTTAGAATGGCTACTACTCTTGCCTTTTTCCAGATTTTAGGGAGTTTGAGGGATGACGCACAGTTATTTATTAGGGCCAGTAACCACTTTCTTACAGTTGTTCAAAAGTGTGTTACCATCTCTGTGGTTATTCCATCAAGGTCTGATGCCTTTTCATTTTTAGTTGAGATATTGCTGCGATTATTTCGGCTTCTGAGAATGGTTCTAGATGGGCATTGCTGTTTAGTATGACGTAGCTAAGTTCGGTTTCCATTCTCTTTTTCTGTCCTCTTTCTTTTTGTTGCGGTTTGCCATTCAGTAGCAGCTGGTGAGCTACTTGGTTGGGTGTCACGGCTGCAATTTGGAACTGAGGAGCTTTTTCTGAGTTTAACTTTTTTATTTTATTTTGCTATTGTGTGTCATATCGATGTTACTTATGACTTCTTGCCAGCGCACTTTGTGTTCGCTACTGATGGAAGCAAGCAAATTCTCTCCGAGCTCTAACGTATTTTCAGCAAATGGGTCTTCATTATAAGCTCATACTGTGCTTTATTTTGTTCCATGAGACCAGGGATGTACGTTTTCCTGCACCCTCTTGGTATGTTTTTCCTGGCTACTTTCTAAATCAGGGATTGTTGTATTCACCTGGTAGTGGGGTGATGGTGTTGATGGCTTGTTCTAGGTCAGAAGTATAGCCTTCCAAGTTGGCCTTACGGAAATTGAACCGTGGCCTAATCTGGGGTTTCTGTGGCCTAATGATAGGTCTTATATCAATAAATATGGGTCGGTGTTGGGTTTTTGGCACTGGGCTTCCCAGTTTTTTCTAGATTTCCATAGTGCTTTGATGAAATAAATGCTAGATTAGGGTTATATCCCCGTTTCCAACAAGCACTTTGAAAGTATTTGGGATCCTTTGCATCGTGGAGAAGTTTGGGTTCATTTGCAGCAGCCCATGCCTCTGCTGCTTCCCCATCACTGTTTGTCTCATTGTATCCCCAAGTGGTGCAATGGCTGTTAAAGTCACCAATGTATAGGCTCGCGTTGTTGGAACTCTTGCATGTTATCGGCCATGAAAATGGGGTTGCTGGTGGTTTATACACGGATGTGATGTTGAGGTGTTCCATGCCCACCTGAAGTATCTCAAAGCCTCCTTCTGAGAAGTCAGTACTGGTTTTGATTATTGACTTGTCTCGTGCGAAGATCGCGCTTTCATATACTGTACTTGGGTGGTGGATAATAATCCCTGGTATTTTGGGGAACACTCTGTCTTTATGTGCCTCTTGGAGGCATATAATATCATCATCGAGGCTGGCTATGATTTCTGATTTAGATGCCGATATTCCTTCAGCATTTAAGCTGAGAATTCTGAATTTCTTCATGGTTACTTCCAGTCGCCGAGGGTTAATCCTTTTACCACCTCTGTTAATGGGTATATTTCTATGCGTGGTGTAGCAATCGGTCTCCGAAGATTAACAGGGGTACCATGTGAAGGTTGCTACTTGCCCCCCCCCCCATATATATATATATATATATATATGATTTTCAGAATGTGAGAGATTATATATAATAAATTCCACAGCCAAACAACGTCGCAGCCCACAAGAGCCGTGGCAGTCCACCAACCGGAAGTCCAAGACTCGAGTTTCGCCCTCATTTGAGCTCATCAGTTAGACACATCCGAACTCAGGATTCGAAACCCGAGCCTCTTGCATGCGAAGCAAGCACTCTACCAACTGAGCAAATGCCACACACACAAGAAATTCTATTAACGAACAAAGATCAAGCAAACCGCGCCGAGATCCGACTGTGAAATGGACCTACTTCGTCTCGACAAGGAACGCGATCATCCAACTAGCTAATAACCCCAAGCCGATGTCTCACAAGTAGGAGTTTCAACTCGAAAGGACGATGCCATCCAGCAATGCTAACCTAGCGAGCAATTAATGATAGGATTTTCAGAATCCAATCTAATAGGAAAACCGAAAAAACTAATAGGGAATTAATTTAAATGAATATTTAAAAGAATAAGTAAATTAGCTAGATTTTTTGCAGATGAATGCAATTCTACGACCCAAACATAACAAAGTTTTCATGGTTTTAATATGAATATCAATACACAGCCCCCTACAAAATTTATAGGTGTATATAAGAGGATTGCTTAGTGCCATATTAGATTCTCATTTTAATTCTTTATTGTAAAGAAAAGGAGATTTAAGATTTTAATAAAATTTTTTTAAAATGCACGTTTAAGACTAGACAAAAAGTTTATATATATATATATATATATATATATATATATATATATGTGGAAATGTATTTTCTTTTAATATATACCAATCCTTATTTAAGAAGCTTAATGTAATTACAGAGAAATATAGTGAATGAATGACAAAAGTCTATATTCCAAAATTCATGATGTTGACCATCTATAATTCATTTCTTTAATTCATTTGACATTTACAATTCTTGACAGTATCTGTTTCGTAGCGCAAAATCAATCACTTAATTATTATATCAATTAGTAAATCTATTATGCCCTTAACTCATCAGGAGAAATAGCAACACTTAATCCGTCACAAGGAAATCATGTCAAAATGCACTTTATTTCCTTTTGACGGATTGATTAAACTTTGGAATATAGTCTTTTGTAACTTATTCATTATATATATATATATATATATATATATATATATATATATATATATATATATATATATATATATATATATATATCTCGCTTCTTAAATGCCGTAAACTTTATCACCATTAAAATTTATAGCTTCTCATTCAAACTAATCTTAACAGGATATGTGTATATATTCGGTTTTTGCCGAGCGTTCCCATTTTTTTTTTAGTTTTAAGTAATCGTTTGCCATCTATGCTTTGAATTTTTTACTTGAATTTTTAAATTTAATTGAATAGTTATATTCTACTGTGGAGGTTTCATCTATGTAGAGAGCCATATATATATATATATATATACAGAGAGAGAGAGAGAGAGAGAGAAAGAGAGAGAGAGAAAGAGAGAGAGAGAGAGATAGAGAGAGAGAATAATTCCAATGTTTGTATCTCATTATCGCCAACCGACGACGTCCGATCAATACCCCCCCCCCCGATTTAAAAATACAAGACCATTGCTTGTTGCCCGTGGTACGTTAGTTTAGAATTTTTAAATCTAATTATCCGAGAATCATTTGCTTCGTTGGATGTATCGAGCGTTTTCATCTCAGCCAGTAAAAGTTGAAATCGATTTCAAACCATGGAAAATAAATACCCGAACATTATTTCTCTTTTCATTTTTCTTTCTATCATTTTTTTTTAATTCTGTAAAAAGGTTTTGGAGTCTTGTGTGAAGTTTTCGTTCTTTTATTTAAAGACAAGCGGGAAGAACCAACGTTACTTGGGATTGAATAAGAAACATTCAATGTTTTTTCAGTGTCCTTTTACAGTATTCTCATAACACTTCACGTTTACGGCAAATAAACCAAATTTCAATAAATATATTTTCAGAACTTACTATATATATGTATATATATATATGTATATATATATATATGCATATATATATGCATATGTTTATACATATATGCATATATATGCATATATACATATATATGCACATATATACATATATATACATGTATATACATATATATGCAAATATATATATATATATATATATATATATATATATATATATATATATATATATATATTTATTTTTATAACTTACTACCTAGCTCTTCCTATGTATTGAGTACTTTTGGAACAAATACTTAAAGTTTATGTATAAAATTATACTTTCGTATATTAATTTATGTGATTAAGTGAAGTAGTCATATATATATATATATATATATATATATATATATATATATATATATATATATATATATATATACTTAAATATATATTTATATAGAAACCTTTTGTCTAGTTTTAAACGTGCGTTTTCAAATGTTTTTATTAAAATCTTAAATCTCCTTTTCTTTACAACATAGAATTTAAATGATAATCTAATATGGCACCGAGCAATCCTCTTTTCTTTTCGTAGAATGCCGTCGCTGTAGTAAAACCTTTTCAAATAGTTGGCGCTAGAATCTTTGAAGCAACATATTACACCTCGAGAGACTTCAAAGAAGACGGCTTTGAAACCTAACGTAGATTTCAGTCAAATCGGATGAAAGTCACACGACAATCTATTTAGGTTAGCAGACAAGACAATTTCAATACACGCATGCGTAAAGATAAAAATACATTCTGCGACTGCGCGAAAGGAAAATTTCACTTCAGTGGAGAAACGAAAAGTCCGATTATTCAGAGAATGAATAGAAAACAGCTATGGAGAAAATCACTTCTGGATTTTCTCCAAAACCATTCTATATAAAGCCAAGTACGTCCAAGGATGGAATACTGTTGCCATATCTGGGCAGGAGCTGCTAAAACCAGCATATCCTGCCTTGACAGAAGAGACGTTGCGAGCCTATCCTTGTTTTATCGTTATTTCCATGGCAAGTGCTCGTCTGAACTCCAATCTCTGGTCCCCCCTCGCCAATCTTTCACGAAAAACACCCGTCTAGCTGAATCCACTGTGAAAAATTCCCCCCACTCTATATCTGTGCCTAAATCAAAACGCGGATTCCATGAACAAAGCTTCTTTCTTAGAACTGCACGCCTGTGGAACTCTGTTCCATCTGCCTGCTTCCCTCCGGACTACAACTTGGATGTCTTCAAGTCCAATGTTAACAGGTTCCTAATGAACCGCCCCCTTAATTAAACATTTAATCAAATCTCCACACTAACGTAATGTACTTGCAATAACCCTTATCCCTGAGTGGCTTCCGGACCTTGATAAGTGGTGATCACTGTGTAAAAAAAAAAATTTAAAAAATACGAAACCAACAAGGTTGACGTTTTACATGATAAATATTCTTGGTCGACATTCAGGTTTTTATCTCAACACTAAAACCGCCAGAGTCTAGGCTATTATTGAAATGTCTTTTCCCTGTTGAATAAGATAAAGTTTTGGTCCTATGCAGTTCTAAGAGGTCCACTTTTCCAAATCTGCATTCTCTCTCTGAGAAGATGTCTATTGCTAGACGCCTGAAGTTCCCATTCCGGTGAATGCTGATGGAGCAGCCCAGGCATTTTCTTTGCAGGCCAGAGTGCTCTTTCTGTATCTCGTTGGCTCTTCAATCCCACTTTTTGACCTTTAATACTTGAACGAAAGAAAGGCCTACCTTTTTTAACTGTAAACACCAAGAAGGACTGCATTTACAGAAATGGACATTATTCTTCAAAATTTACCTTCTCCTAGCATTCATATATGACTTGCGCCATCTGTAGAGACATTATTTAATAGCGAAAATACCAAAACTTTGAAAAGGGAGGGGTCACTTGAGTCTAGAACAAACGGAATGTAGAAAATACATACATCTCACCTATTAATAAATAAAACATTCCATTTATTTTCATTTGTGTCATTGTTTTTCTTCTGCTTTTATTACCTTTTTCCCTACAATTCAAAACTATTCAAATTTGGGACAAACATACATTTTATTATTTTCAATTTATTTTATTCCATCGTGAGGAAACGTGTCACCTTGTGTGGCACGAATCTTTTATTTATAACACGTCATATAAACATAAAATTGGAACTTGGTAGGCGTATATCTACTGTCGACTTAAAGCGTTCTTCTACGCATGCGCAAATATACATTTTTACATTAAAGCTTCATTTTAAACTATTTCTTATCCATCTGATGATAGCTCTATGGCAGGAACGCTAAAGTAGAAGTGGATGTAGCTGCTGCTGTGGTTGTCTGTAACCGTTACTGTTGCTACAGAAGAACCATTGAATAACGAAGGATTTTTTACTGCAATTAATCGAACAATGATCAATAACGAATTTAAAATGAAACTGCTAATTAACGACATAATGAAAAAAATTAAATGAACTTGTTAATTAACGTACAAAAAAATAAAACAACAATGTAACAATTAAACAATATTAATTAACAAACTTCAAAAAATCATTGTACAATTTTAAGTCATTTCTCTCGGAAATTATACGCTTTTAATTATTAAAGAAAATGTTTAAAAATAATTAACCCATTTGTTTAAAAAAACATATTCAGAAGTACGTTCAGGTAAAGTATTCTGTCATTTATTTTTAGTAAAACTGCCAACGAATTAGTTAAAAAAAGCGACAAGTGCCGTTTAATAAGTTATGTACGCTTTCAGCGTCCCAAATAGTTTCTTCAATACAAACTTATTTTACTTAGTCCAACAAAGTTGCGTCCCTTGCGTTGGACATCCTATCAACTCGAGCTCTTGATTTTCTTCTTCTTTTCTTTTCTTTTCTTTCTCTTGTTTTATTTTTCTTTATGTTTTTCGTTTTTTTCTATCTACCTTTTCCATTTTATCTTGTCTTACTGTAATGTAGTACACGCTTTCACACGGGACCCACACGTTGTAGCAGAATACGTCGCAAGGAGCATAGGATAAGTAATAACCCGACGCTTTTTTGTAACAACGGCACACGTGACTTCTACTTCCGGTCGTGACGTCACCCACGTTTCTAAGGTGATCGTCATCTCGAACGTGCTCCTGTCTATTGCATAATAATCTTCGTAATATATGTCATGAGGACCGTGAGTTGAAAAATGACGTCATCGCTGAGGTCCTAGCAAGCGTAATCTGCCGAATAGTCAGACTGCCGATAATGAATAAAAATGTTTACAAAAATCATTAGAGAACTTGAAAATTACATTAAAAGAAGAGAAAAATAAGGAACATGTTTTGTACTGAAACTCATTCAATGTTATAAAAAGAATTCAAAATGGAAAAGGTGTTTATTATGCGTTAAAATATTTGAACATTTCGTTGTTTCATGGATTTTAAAGATACGTTCATTATTTACTTGTAAATTACATTAAAAAAGAAGAAAAGAAATAAACACGATTCGATTTATAGTAAAACTGAACTTTGTTCAATATATAAAAAATATGCATGTAAGCAAATGAATCAAATGAACAAATGTTGCAAAATATGAAACATGTATTTAATAACATAACTAATCATAAAACAATCAACTATAAATTAAACGTTAAATATTTTAATTAAAACGAACAACAATAAATAATTTTTTCAGAATCAAAATGAACAACAATATTTTTAAGAATTATAACGAACTACAATATTTTCAAAATCAAAACGAACAACGATATTCTTTTTAAATTAAAACGAACGAAAATATATTTTCAAAATCAAAATGAACAACGATATTTTTTAAAAATCAAACGAACATTATTTATCTTTTCATTTTAAAAATAAAAACGAAACATTATTTCTCTTTTCTTTTTAAAAATAAAAACGAAAAACAATATTTTTTAAAAATACAAACGAAGAAAATATTTAAAAAAGAATCAACAAAACAACAACAATATTTTAAAAAAATCAAAACGAACAATAACAATCTCTTTTTACAAATAAAAACGAACAACAATATTTAAAAAAAATCAAAACGAATAACGATATTTTTTTAAAATCAAAACCAACACCAATATTTCTTTTGAAAATAAAAACAAATAATAACAATATTTTTTAAAAATCCAAACGAATAACGATATTGTTTTAATATAAAAAAACACAACAAAATTTTTTTAAAAAATCCAAACGAACAATAATATTTTTTAAAAATAAAACAGAATAACAACAATATTTTTAAAAATCAAAACAAACAAAATTTTTTTAAAAATCAAAACTAACAACAATATTTTGTAAAAATAAAAACAAACAACAACATTATATTTTAAAAAATTAAAACGAACAAAAACAATATATTCTTAAAAATCAAAACGTACAACAATATTTTTTAAAAATAAAAATAAACAATAATATATTTTTTAAAAATTAAAACGAAAAATAATGTTTTTTGAAAATCAAAACGAACAACATTATTTTTTACAAAATCAAAACGAACAACATATTTTGAAAAAATTAAAACAAACAACGATTAAAAAAATTAAAACGAACAACAATATATTTTGAAAAAATCAAAACGAACAGCTATATTAAAAAAATTAAAGTTAACAACAATATTTAAAAAATTAATACGAACAACAATATTAAAAAAAATCAAAATGAACAACAACAACAATATATTAAAAAAAAATTAAAACGAACAACGATATTTATAAAAAATCAAAACAAATAACAACAATAAATTTTTATATAATTAAAACGAACAACAATATTTAAAAAATAAAAATGAACAACAATATTTATAAAAAATCAAAACGAACAACAACAATATATTTTTAAAAAATTAAAACGAACAACGATATTTATTAAAAATCAAAACAAATTACAACAATATATTTAAAAAAATAAAAACGAACAACAATATTAAAAAAATTCAAACGAATATCAATATTAAAAAAATTAAAACAAACAAAAATATTTTTTAAATAACCAAAACGAACAACAATTTTATAAAAACTTAAAACGAACAACAATATTTTTTGAAAAATAAAAACGAACAACAATATTATTGAAAAATCAAAACGAACAACATTTTTTTTTAAAAATTAAAACGAACAACAATATTTTTTTTAAAAATTTTAACGAACAAGAATATTTCTTGAAAAATCAGAACGAACAACAATATTTAAGAATATTAAACCGAACAACAACAATATTATTTTAAAAATTAAAACGAAGAACAATATTTAAAAAATCAAAACGCACAACAATGTTTTTTTTGGAAAATTAAAACGAACAACAATATTAAAAAATTAAAACAAAACAAAAATATTATTTTAAAAAATAAACAGGAACAAGATTTTTTTAAATTAAAAAGAACAATATTTAAAAAAAATTAAATCGAACAAAAATATTTTAAATAAATTAAAACGAACAACAATATTTTAAAAAAATAACAAAACAAACAACAATATTTTTTGGAAAATTAAAATGAACAACAAGAATATTTTTAAACAAAGAACAATATTTTTAAAAAATCGAAACGAACAACAATATTAAAAAAAACAATCGAAAAACAATATTTAAAAAAAATTAAAACTAACAATAATATTTTTTAAAATTAAAACACAAAAATATTATTTAAAAATTAAAACAAACAACAACGATGCATTTTTAAAAATCAAAACGATAACCAATATTTTTTAAAAATCAAAAACTAACAGTAATATTTTTTAAAAATCAAAC